>NW_012133243.1:49135-89364 GCF_000313525.1 Fibroporia radiculosa | reverse complement strand
ACCAGTTAACAGTTGAACTCCTGATCCCCAGTCGTTAGGTCCCTTAACAGTTTGCATTCAACTTCACCCAACAAACCATGACATTTAGTGTAGGATTGTGTGATCTAGGAGAATCAAATGAATGTGTGACATCATGCATGAGGATGCATGCAATGGGGGTGATGATGACTCAGAGTAGCAACCATGCTTGATTGCAGCATGCCATGAGGGACATCACACTGTGTCACAGTGTCCCAAGGAACCCACAACTTCCAAGAACAAGTACAGGTAACAAATTGAGATCTGTTAGAGGGTATATTATGGGTTTTATTCCCATATAATTTATAAAGGACTTGAAGACACTTCACAAAATTTCTGTACATACATTTGGTGTAAGTTTGAAGTGTGGGGCACACAAAACAAAATATGCAAATTGGTGTCCCAAAGACCACCAAAATACTGTATGACTGAGTCCATGTGTTTTTCTACCTCAACTAAATTGTATATGTCAAAACCTATGATATGTCTCCACACACCACATACAATTTCTATATTGTACATTTCATTGTAACAGACTATTGTGTTTGTTGCCAGAGATGGTGACAGTTCAAGCAAGAGAGGCAGAGAGCAAATTAAATTAGGAGCAAGTATATACATAGTTGTCTTTAATATACATGTATTTGGATCCACCTTAGCTAACTACCCATATGAGGTGTATCCGCGTTGCATCCACCTTGCGGTGGCTGAGTCTTCCGGATGCCATCGGGTTGCCCGACTTCGTCATTCTCAACAGTGTTGCGTACCTTAGCCCCTGGCAGTGGGCGGAATGGCCGAGCAAGGTAGTGTCCGCCGCGGGTCACGCGGCGCTTCTCGAGTTTCAAATCTCGATTGCGATTGGATCACGTGCAGGTACTCCGGAGCCCCCCTTCACGAGTCGGCGACGCGTTCTGTCACTGTGCATGCGCGCGCGTCTTTGTTCTGTCCGTCTGCTCTTGTGTTCTCACAATGTTCTCCAGCGCGTCGTACCCTTCGAATGTAAATGGTGGTTCGGCCCAGGATGCACGCCCACTTTTTCCTCACTCCCACTCTCATCCCACTCACCAAGGAGGCTTTGGCGTGGCGGGCATGTCCAACCCTGCCGCCTCGCATAGTCCTAGTCCTCGGGGGAGCGGGCTGGGCAACAGCATGAGCATGAGCGGCTCCTTAGGCATTGGATCTTCTCTTGGCGAGGGTCTATCTCAGCAGAGAACTCATTATCAACCAGGCTACCTGATGGTAGGTCTTTACTACTTGAGGCCTTTTGCTGTATATACGCTGATACGGCTCTGGTGATGTATCGCTTTCTAGTCGGCTACTCAGAACAACGTATGATAATGCCTCCCTTCGACGCGTCGCGTGCATCTGACGACTCACTCGATACAGGTAGTTCCCCAAGGCAGCCAGCGTCACGAAGAGGCGCCTATGGTACAAACAAAAGCCAAGTTGAACCATGTCCTCGCCGGAAGTTCAGCATCTGATTTCGGGATGGACTCTATGTTTGAGAGCTCAAGGCAATACTTACTCGCTACCGTCCAAGAAGAAAATGAAGCTAATGTCCGGCTTAGGCAAAGACACAGGCAACCTCTCGCTGATGAGGACGCTCCACCGACCAACTCGGTCAATGACATTGTCAATGAGGTTTATTCAGATACGGGCCCATATCGCTTTGCACCGCGGGTATGAAACTTTCTGCCCGTCCCCCAGTTTTGGTGCTGACTATATCTAGAATTCGACTATTGATCACTCTTCCAGTCGTACACCACTCTTCCGCTCCTCTCACCCCGCTACCCCTAAGTCGACTCCGCCTACTCAGCAACCCCTTTATGTCGTCGTCTTTGGATACCCACCCGACAAGTACAGCGTTGCCGTCGAGTATTTCCGCTCGATCGGCGAGACGACAGAAGCTGAGCAGAACACGGAGATTTCGAATTGCTTCCGGCTCGGCTATTTGAATCCTGCTGAAGCAATGCGTGCGGTGCGGAAGAACGGCGACGTGCTCAGTGGGTCTTGGATGGTCGGCGTAAAGTTTGCGGTACGTTTGCTAACTGTTCATCGACTTCGTCGTACTTGTCGTTCATGCAGTGATAATTGATGTATCGAACCTATAGGACCCCATTCAAGCCGAGAGTATTCTGGGACCTGCAGCTGTAGGAGGCCTGACACAGTCAGTTGCTCCAAGCCCGGATGCTATGTCCACATCCCCGCCCTCAGGATTGGGAATGTTTTCATCAGTGTCGCACATGAGCATCGATGAGCCTAGGTCACCTCCCACACCATCGACGCCGACGCCCGTGGTGGGCACTCCTATCAGGTTAGCGCCATCTGCGGCAGCATTCCGCAAACCTGGTATGAGTGCTGGAGGTGGTCCTCCGCAGAAGACGCAGGCCAGCCAAAGTGTGAACAATACGCTCCCTTCTGCCTCTCCTGCATCTCCGAACAAGGGCATGCTAGAGCAGGTGTCGGATCTTATATTTGGTTGGTAGGGCAAAGTGTCAATGTCAGGTAGACAATACTATTCTACTGTTCTTTGCTATGTTCTGGGACCACTGAAGGGTGCTGCCAGTTTTCTGCTGCATGGACCATTGGAATTACAACTGCTTGATTCGTGCTGCGGTACGGTTCGTCGTGTCCGACTTGTCAATTCCAGTTTTGGGGCCTGTCTCCTCCATCACGTCCGTCAATTCCAGGGTTGCGTCAATAATGCATATCATTGATGGAGCTCTCAACTGAAGCTCGTCTCGGCATCTACAGTGATACAAATTTGTGTTGTGGCATTGTCTTCTTGAGCTTGTCTTCTCCCTAGGGACAGCCTTGTCAGGATTCATGGAAGTCAATTTCTTGCTGCGTAAATTCATTGACAAACAGGGTTCGAGCAAGCTGATCGCGACTGGCACAAGTTGACATTCTTATTCTTTCTCCTCGTGTCAGCCGCCCGTACGCCGTCTTGGCTGCACTACAGGGCCGCAGCTAGGCCGCCAGTTGATAAAGTTGCTTCAAGGATTGCGTCGGATAACGTGTACGAATCTGAGAGTCATGTGCATCGCCATCCTGACTAACCCGCTTGTACTAGTACTTATAATGACGAGATAATAACGAACTTGGTCTCTCTATCTACCAGTCAGTTACAAGGTCGGTCACCTACGTATGTGCTCTCTACCCAAAGTCTGACTTTCGCGAGTAGCAGCACCGATCATTCATATATCAGCTATAACCCTATCTCCCGACATGCCTGATCATGAAATCATTGGCGGCATCAAAGCCGAGGACAAGTTCACGGCCCATGAAGTCGTCTCTGGTGACGTTATTTCAGATCTGAGGCTTTCCAAAGACGCAGCGAAGGTCGTCTACTGTGTGGCACCGCACTATAAATCTGGCGATCACAAGACTTCAGCACTTTGGTTGGCTGAAACATCACTGGAGAACAGTTCTAGGAAGATTACGTCCGGTAGTTCACGGGATTCTTCTCCTCGGTTCCACCCAACCTCGTCGTACATCTACTTTCTATCCGACCGCCTGAAAGTCGGTGGTCCCACGCAGATCTATCGTATTCCCTGTGATGCTACACCAGAGACCGACCCGATCCTTGTGTTGCCGCTGAACCAATCAAGGACAGTAAATGCCTTCGCGATTTCCCAAGACGGAAAATACATTGCATTCATTGGCAAGCCGCACTCTGACAAATCAGACCTAAAGGATCCGATTGCAGTATGGAGAGAAGAGAAAGACTTCGCATCTCTCTTCCTCGTCGACCTTCAAGATGAAACCAAGGCGTGAGCCATTTTCCTAAGGTGCTTGAACACTCAAAACATACTGACTGCCTACGTCGCCAGCGTCCGTTCATTGGTTTCGGCCGACGCTCACGTTGATTCGTTCACCTGGGGTCCCAACTCCGCCTCGATCATATATCGGCTACGCGATCATTCGGATGCAGAAAGTGGGAGTGAGTCAGTGGTCGAAGAGATCGTCTCCATCGGCACCGGAGCCGTGAGCGGGATCTACAAGCATCGCATCTCCCCTTCGAGTCCGACCATATGGCGACAGGATGGGGAGCTAGTGTTCATGCAGAACACGTCCCCGACGCGCCTGCTCTCATCGCAGTCGGTGTGGACCCGGTCTTCGACGGCGCTACAGCCTCCCCGCCACGTCGCATACGGCGACACTGAGTGTGCTTACGATGTCGTTGATATCGGCGCCGACTCGCAGTACGCGGTGATTGTGGGCTCGGGCTTGGAGACGCGTGTCGACGTACGAGACGCGAGTCATGCGTCCTTCACAGCGTTTGCGATGACGGACGAGAACATTTCAGACTGGGACGTCAAGGCCGTTGACCAGCGCTATGTGTTCGTCGCTCTTCGCAGTTCGGGCGTAACTGGGGAGCTGCCAGATGTCTGGTCCGGCGTGACGACCAAGAAGGACTCGGGTGTCCTCGTCAAGAAGCTGTCTTCCCACCAAACTGGATTTGCTTCGAATAAGTTCCCCATTTCGAAGGCTTTCTCTTGGACAAGCACGGATGGGGAGCGTATCGAAGGCGTCATCTCTCATCCAAGAGGTGTCACGGAATTGAAAAGCCTACCCACGGTCATTGTCCCGCACGGCGGTCCGACAGCGTACGTATCACTCTCAGTATGGCGGTTTCGATGCATCTGATCTGTGCATAATCTAAACGCGTTCAGTCGTGACTTGCTGAATTTCACACTCGGTGAGTTCCAATTGTTGCTGACAAGTTAGCGAGTAGAAGTCTGAATCAAGTTCTACAGAGGACTTCGCGTGGCGCCAATTCCTGGCGTCGAATGGATTCCTAGTGTTTTCGCCGAACTACCGAGGAAGTAAGTAGTCGTTCGCATCTACCTCGTCGACTTCCTATGAATCATGAATTTAGGTACCGGCCGGGGAGATAATTTCATCAAACCGGCCAATGGAGGAATGGGTACACTGGAATGGGAAGATATCGAGAGCATGATTGAGGAAGGTACCGCGCAAGGCCTAATTGACCCAGATAGGATGGCGCTCGCGGGCTACAGCCAGGGAGGATTTCTCACCGCCTGGGGTTGCACTCGGCCGAACAATCGCTTCAAGGCGGGTGTAGTAGGAGCGGGAGTCACACACTGGGGCTTTCTAGCTGCGTCCTCGGATGTGCCAGAATTGGAAGTGAGTGAGACTTATCTTATTCCTGTCAATACCTAAATGTCTATCCCACTCAAAGGCAGCCCTTGGGGGCGCCGCGCCGTGGACCGCTACCGAAGCCGCGAACCTGCAGGGCAGCGCTGTAAGAGACAGCCAGAACGTCACGGCACCCCTCCTGTTCCTACACGGCAAGGAGGATAAGCGAGTGCCGCTCACCCAGGCTATCGCTCTCTACCGGGGGATTGAGCGGGAGGCAAAGACTGCGCCGAAGCCGACGCTTGTGGTCTATCCTAGGGAGGACCATATATTCGAAGAGCGCGAACACGCACAGGACGTCCTTGAGCGATTGCTTCGCCACCTTGAGACGTATCTGAAATAGATTTTGGATGACGGAGGTTCTTGAGTGTACCTATTTTCTCTTCAGAGGTCATTGGTGGGCGATGGCATTTGGTATGCCCGATGCAGAGCGTATTCTTATTCTGATTCAATATCAGGGACGCGGTGTTGACTGACATGACGCTGCAGTGTAAGAATTCGTGCGCATGTCTGATTTGAGAAGGAGCGTCTTTCAGATTTTGAGCGTCATGATGGCCTGTCATGCAAAGCTGCCCACACATAAAAGACACCGCTTTGAAAGAAGTCAAGTTTGATATCGTTCGCCCCTCCCCCATTGACATGCCTGCTATATCCTCAGGTAAGGTGCTCGTCACCGGTGCAAATGGCTATATCGGGATATGGATTGTACGCACTCTCCTTGAGAAAGGCTACAGTGTGAGAGGCACAGTTCGTTCCGAGAGTAAGACGGAACACTTGCGCAACACCTTCGCCTCGTACGGCGACAAGCTTGAATTTGCTGTCGTGGAGGATATCACAAAGGTGGGCCCAACGTCGTATCGGGAACCCTGTACCGGATAATGCAGCAAATAAATAGGAAGGCGCGTTCGACGATGCAGTCAAAGGGGTAGACGCGATCGAGCACACCGCCTCACCTGTTTATGCAACGGCAGGGGACCCGGAAGAGATGATACGGCCTGCTGTGGTCGGAACCACGGGCATACTCAAGTCCGCATTGCAACATGGTACCAGCATCAAACGCATCGTCTACACTTCGTCCTGTGCCACCATTATAACTGTGCAAGACACGCCGCGGGAATTCTCCGAGGCAGACTGGAATGAAAAGTCCATCGACGAGGCAAGAGTGAAGGGTAGAGATGCAGCCCCTACACACAAGTACTATGCAAGCAAGACTTTGGCGGAGAGAGCTGCATGGGAATTTGTAGAGAGAAATAAGGAGACGATTGGCTGGGATCTAGTCACTCTCAATCCGCCGTTTGTGTTCGGGCCGACGATACACGAAGTAAATAGACTGGAGGGCATGAACGCAAGCATGAACGAATGGGTCAAGAACGTATTGAACGGAGTCAAGGACACGAAGCAGCTGTCTGATATAGGGTAAGCGGAACATGGCTGACAATGGGAATGGGAATGAGGATGTTCAGTAAGACCAATAGGCTGTCCTCGGTCGACGTGCGAGACGTAGCGGAAGGACATGTCCTCGCGCTCCAGAAGGAAGAAGCAGGGGGTGAGCGCATGATCCTTAGCGAGGGTCCACACAAGTGGCAGGAATGGGGTAAGCCAAGCACGAGAATGCATTCCTACGAAGACTAACCTCCATCCAGTAAACGCCGTACGAGAGCATAACGTCGAGGTTCCCGTGGCTGGCGACGCGTCCTTCGATCCGACCAAGGCAGCTCATCATACGTTGTACGACGGGTCAAAGGCGAATCGGCTGCTGGGGATTAGATATCGGACGTTGAAGGAGACGACACGAGACCTCGTTGAGGACTGGAGGATGAGAGAGTGGATCTGAGAGCAGTATGTCAGTTACTTAGTTGCAGCATCCGAAGTCGAAGGATTAGTATATAGTTCCCCTATTATACTTGGCCCATGTCCACCGGAAGCAAAGAAAATGAAACAGGCCGACAGCCGTGTCACAAGCCGCGCCGTCTGGTGTATCGGATGGCCGGGGCCGCTGATAAAGGAACTCCCTCCCGCCAAAATTGAATAAATAGCAGAGCGCTGCCGTGGCGCCCGTGCCTCCTCGTCGCCATTGTTTGCGTGCTCGACGTGCTCGCTTTCCACGCCAATGGCCTCCTTGGCGTCCTGCGCCAACCGCGAGGGCTGGGGGCCTGTATCCCCAGTCCGCCCGTTCGACCTCACGCCGTGCTTCCACGAAGGCGTCGTCCTTTCCACACTCTCGGCCCTTTTCCTCGTCCTCGCCGCCCTCAGGTGCTGGGCCCTCAAAAGCCGGGAACCACGCTCGAAGAGTGCGAAGAGCATCTGGTTCCTGAGAGCAAAGCTTGTAAGCTGCTTCGTTATTCAGTTGTGCGGCTAGAAGCACTAACGCCACTACCCAGGCTCTGCTCTCGCTCGCGTGCGCAATAAGCTGCGCAAACCTCATCTTGGTGCTTGTCACACACCGGCGGGTTGCCTTGGTTCAATCTTACGTGCTCGAGATCCTTGTCCTCCTTGTCCTCCCAGTCTTGACCACCCTCAACCACTATCGCGCACGCACCTCGTCCTCTTTGCTGCTACTCTTCTGGCCCCTCTATGTCCTTGGCTTGCTCGTCTGGGCTCGCACTGTCTTCGGCACATCCTACCGCTCGCTCCTCCCAGTCATTGCATTGAGGTGTGCTGTCGCAATATTGGGTCTCGCCGCCTTTGGTCTAGAATGCTTCGGCACCGAGTTTTCGCCAGAAGACCGTCCGTCGGGTTCCGCGAATGGCCATGTCGAGAGCCCCCTTCTCACCGCAAACATATTCAGCATCTGGACTTTCTCATGGATGTCTGATCTCATGAAGAAGGGTGCATCTACTTACATCACCGAGAACGATCTACCTTCGCTCGTTCCCAAGGATGAGTCTGCTAATCTCGGTCTGAAATTGCAAAGTGCCTTGCAGAGACAGTGAGTGATCAGGGACACCTGTCATACGCTTTGTCTCACCTGTATATAGCAAAGGTCTATGGTCGGCACTCTTCGTCGCCTATGGCGGAGAGTACGCCGTCGCTGCGTTCCTGAAGATCATTCAAGATTGTTTGAACTTCTTGCAGCCACAGCTCCTCCGATGGCTGCTTGCATACATCTCCGACTACCAGATTTCCCGGTTCAACTCGGAACGTCCTAGTCCAATTGAAGGTTTTACCATTGCCATCATCATGTTTTCTGCGTCCATTACGCAGACCATCGTTTTGCACCAGGTATACTCCTCTATCCATTCTATGAACGCGGTTGTTGAACAATGTTCTACAGTACTTCCAACGCTGCTTTGAGACTGGTATGCGTGTGCGCGCCGGATTAGTCACAGCTATCTACCAGAAGGCACTTGTGCTCTCCAATGACGGTCGTGGACGTGCTTCCGGCGACATCGTGAATTTGATGTCTGTCGACGCGATGCGACTGCAAGATCTCTGTACCTATGGTCTGATCGCCATCTCAGGGCCGTTCCAGGTATGAGTCCTTTCTTGCATGATTCACATCTCTTGATTATGTTTGTTCAGATTACGCTAGCATTCGTCTCGTTATACAACATTTTGGGGTGGTCCGCATTTGTCGGAGTGGCTATTATGGTCATCTCCATACCGCTGAATACCTCTATTGCGCGATTCTTGAAACGGCTTCAGGAGCAACAGATGAAGAACAGGGACAAGCGTACGCGCTTAATGAGCGAATTGCTTGCTAACATCCGAAGGCGAGTCTCCAGCCAGTTGCTTACGCGATACAATGAACAACTTTCGTGCACTTGGCAGTATCAAGTTGTACGCTTGGGAGAATGCCTTCATCCGCTGGATCCTCAGCGTGCGTAATGATCAGGAGCTGAAGATGTTGCGCAAGATCGGTATTGTGACAGTGAGTGGAATTTTTTGTATTATTATCGTCTTGCCTGATCCATTTGCCTGCACAGTCCTTGAACACTTCCCTATGGACTGGCATCCCTCGTGAGTTATCGCAAATTGTAGATGTACTCACATTCAATGTAGTGTTGACAAACTCCTTATTTGGCGTGTAGTGCTGGTCGCATTCAGCTCCTTTGCTGTTGCTGCTGCAACGTCTCAGGTGCCTCTCACCTCTGATAGGATTTTCCCTTCCATCTCCTTGTTTATGTTGTTGAGCTTCCCTCTGGCTATGGTATGTTAGGAAGTGCTACTGTATTTGAAAGTCGTACATGTCTAACTTCGACTGCTTTATCCAGTTTAGCCAGGTGACATCGAATATTATCGAAGCACTTGTCTCCGTCAACCGTCTTTCCGATTTCCTGGCGGCTGATGAGCTCCAACCTGACGCTCGGGAGATGATTACCACGAAGAAGCTTGAGATTGGCGATGAGGTGGGTTTTCGATGATTTTGTTCGCAATGGATACATGGGTGCTCATCTATTCATTCGTAGATTGTGTCTATTGCCAACGGAGAATTCTACTGGTCTAAAGACGCACCCTCACCCACCCTTGAGGGCATCAACCTGTCACTGAGGAAGGGAGAGCTTGTTGGTATTCTTGGTCGTGTTGGCGCCGGCAAGGTAAGATCCCATGCCCTACGTTCGGTGAATCGGTGTCGCTGAAACCTAAGTGTCTAGACGAGCTTGCTTTCTGCACTTATCGGCGAGATGCTGAAGACAGACGGCGAAGTCAAGGTGTCGGGTTGTATATCTTATGCGCCTCAAAATCCCTGGTGAGTATCTTCAATGGGCTCAATAACCTTGACGGCACTTCATCCTTATTTTTGTCTTAGGATCATGAGTGCTACGATTCGGGACAATATATTGTTTTCGCATGTGTATGATCCTGAATTCTATGAACTGGTCTTGGACGGTATGTGGCTCGTGATTGGGGATGTCATTTTTTCATGACCGTACTTTTAGCGTGCGCTCTCAGGCAGGATCTGGCTCTTCTACCCAACGGCGATCTTACAGAAGTTGGAGAGAAGGGCATTACTGTAGGTTCCTTTTCCGTGACACTGTGGCTCGTGTTTACATGGTGAAATTGCAGCTGAGTGGAGGTCAGCGTGCTCGCGTTGCTCTTGCTCGCGCAGTCTACGCTAGGGCCGACATGTACGTCCCATGCCCAAACTATGTCTGCTGCTCTATCTAACTTGTGGTAGTGTAATCTTGGATGATGTGCTTGCTGCTGTAGATTCTCATGTCGCTCGCCATGTGTTCGGTATGTTGCGTCCTGTTCTTCCGGAATATTGCATCTCACATCTTGTACTAGATCATGTAATTGGCCCCCATGGATTGCTCTCCTCGAAAGCGCGTATCGTGGTTACGAACAGCATCCACTTCCTGAAGCAGTTCGACCAGCTCGTATACATCCGTCGAGGTATAATCCTCGAGAATGGCTCATATCAAGACTTGGTCAACAACACTGAAAGCGAGATGTACAAGCTCATGTGAGTAAAGTTGCCCGCTGATTGAGTAGAGATAGAAGTCTGAACGTGTTTTCGAATGTGCAGCAAAGGCCACGGCAGCCTCACCACGTCCGGGGTTTCCACGCCGTTTGTCGGAGATACTGCCACGCCCTCCTCTGGAGGGGAAACTGCGGTGGAATCCTCGCGTGATCTTACGGAAGAGAAACTGCAGACCGTCGACAGCAAGCTCATTCGGCGTACTAGCTTCGCAAAGGCAACTCTCGTGGAAAACTTGTCCACTCGGGCTGTGTCTGATGGCCCGACAAAGGAACACAGCGAACAGGGCCGTGTCAAGGTAGACGTGTACTTACAGTATGTCAAGGCAGCATCAAAGTCGGGTTTCGTGCTCTTCGTCTTGTCTACGATCGGATCCCAGCTGACTTCCGTGGCCGGAAACAACACTCTGCGGGCGTGGGGAGAACACAACCTGCAAGCTGGATCAAACCGAGACGCTTGGAAATACTTGTTTGGATATGGGCTGTATGCTTTTGTGTCCACACTGTTGGGGACATCTGCGGCGATTTTCATTTGGGTACTGTGCTCTGTACGCAGTTCGAAGCTTTTGCATGATTCAGTAGGTCGAAGTCCGGTTTGGATCCTTGCTTGTACTTACTCTTCGTAGATGTTGCATTCGGTCATGCGCGCCCCCTTGAGCTTCTTTGAGCTCACACCTACGGGACGGTAAGCTCGCCATGTTCCATACACCCTGAAAAAGCGGACATTGACACAGTTATAGAATTTTGAATCTCTTCTCGCGTGATACCTACGTGGTCGATCAGATTATTGCAAGAGTCAGTGGTTAGCACTTGAATGATACATCACAGTTACTAATCTGTGCGTTCGAAGGTTGTCCAAAACACGGTCCGCACAACATGCGTCACCGCCATGATTGTGGTTGTCATCGGGTATAGCTTTCCCCTCTTCGTAAGACAATTCTCTTTTTGTCGACCGCCCTTTCTCACAAATGTACTAGTTGGTTGCCGTACCTCCACTAGCATGGTTTTATATGAGGGTCATGGTGTAAGTGCGACCGAACACGTTGTCATTGTTGTTTTCTGATCATGTGGTACAGCTACTATCTCTCGACGTCCCGCGAGTTGAAACGTTTTGATGCTGTGTCACGGTCACCCATTTTCGCGTGGTTCTCCGAATCGCTGAATGGTCTCTCGACAATTCGCGCGTTCAATCAGCAGCAAGTGTTTATTATGAACAATGAAAATCGCGTTGACCGCAATCAGATATGTTATCTTCCAAGGTATGCTGGAAGTTGTGTTAGCCTCACCTTATCTTCACTCACGAGTTTACTGCAGTATTTCTGTTAATCGTTGGCTCGCTGTTCGGCTCGAATTTGTTGGGGCGACCATCATTTTCCTTGCAGCAAGTTTGGCTCTTGTTGCGCTTATCACGACTGGAGTGGATGCAGGTCTCGTCGGTTTTGTCCTCTCTTATGCTCTGAATACGACAGGGTCCTTGGTAAGAGCGCAGTCATGTGGTGTTGGGACCGCATCTCATCTATCTGACATGTACAGAATTGGCTCGTGCGTTCTGCCAGCGAAGTTGAACAAAACATTGTCAGTGTTGAGCGGATTCTTCATTACATTGAGCTCCAGCCCGAGGCTCCTGCCGAAGTACTCGGCGTTGTGCCCGAGAGCTGGCCGTCCAAAGGAGAGATTGAATTCCGGTGTGTTGTACTAATCCCGGATAACAAATATGCATGCTGACCTCTTGGTAGTCAGTATTGCGCTAGATATCGCCCTGAACTTGATTTAGCATTAAGAGATATTTCTATTAAGATTGTAATCATAATCCATCTTTCATGTTTCACGCCTCAAAGCTAATTTTTCTTGTAGAATCATAGAGAGAAGATCGGAATCTGTGGTAGAACGGGATCCGGGAAGTCAACGGTACGTACCAGAGTGGTCGTTATTTTATGTGTTTGATTCATCCAATTTCTTCAGCTCCTATTGACATTATTCCGTATAATCGAACCGGCATCGGGCACTATTTTCATTGATGGCGTCGATATCACAAAAGTGGGTTTACATGATCGTACGTTCAAAAGGCCATTATGAAGGGGGAGACTAGGACTGAACATCTTCACAGTGCGCTCCGCTATCTCCATTGTTCCCCAGAGTCCGGATTTGTTCGAGGGTACGATCCGCGAAAATGTGGATCCCACGGGAGAGCACCAAGATGCGGATCTTTGGGTAGCCCTCGGACAGGTGTGTAGCCGGATAACCGTATTTCTTCGCACGTTAAATAGCGTACTTACTGACTGACCCCGGATAGGCACATCTCAGAGCATTCATAGAATCTTTGCCTGGGGGACTTGATGCTCCTGTCAGGGAAGGAGGATCATCGATGTCTGCTGGGCAGCGACAGCTCCTGTGCTTCGCACGAGCTCTTCTGCGCAAGGCATGTTGCTCACTCAGTCTCACGTCCTACTTTATCTGATTGTCGTTTATTGTGAAGTCTAAAATACTGGTTCTCGACGAAGGTGAGGATGCGTTCTGTGTCTTATTGCAGAGCTTTTGCTCAAGCTTTGATCAATAGCTACGTCTGCAGTCGATCTTGACACGGACAAGGCTATTCAAGAAATCATCCGTGGCCCTCTGTTTGCAGATGTTACCATGCTCACCATTGCGTATGTAGTGTCAAATGAATCTCCTTACGGTTTCTAACATCGATTGTACGAATAGACATCGGATTAACACAATCATGGAATCTGACCGTGTTCTTGTTCTGAACGCAGGACAGGTGCGATCTAGTCCTTTACGAAATGTTGCGTATCTCACGCCTTTTGGTGCAGGTGTTGGAATTCGATTCTCCACAAAACTTGCTCGCGAACAAGGATTCGTCGTTCTATTCCTTGGCAGCCGAGGCGGGGCTTGCGTGAAGATAGGCCACATGAGCATACTTTGCGTGTGCGACGCATGACGCTTCCGCGACCTATATCCCTATCCTACTATAGGCTGTTCCCGGAAGGTAATGGTTTACCCCGACCAATGTGGCGCGTGTATATACCCATGACTACTTATGATGGTAGCAATTAGAAAATAGACGAATGGTTGAAATCGGATGAATCTTGTGGTTTTCTCGCTGGTGAAAGTCTATACACATCGCCTTCAGCTTAACCAATGGAAAAGAAGGATCACCTGGTATGGGCACCATTGCCTATGACCCCGTTTCATATAAGTACTTCTTGCTTCATAATAGACGGCTTCATAATGTCGTCGCCATGAGTTGTGATTGCATCGATCCACTGATCACCCGACATTTAAGTGGTATGTCCAGTGCGTGCGCCCAAAACTTCCGCGTGTAATTCTACCACAGGGTCTCAGTGTCTCTGAAGCGTGAACGGTGCTTCAAGGTAGGGATTCGTCAGCGAGAGCGCGGGTCATTGGAGTCACAGAAGGTTGTTGCCAAAATATGATATCAGCTCTGTAACTCAGCTGCCTCTCCTGTTGGTTTCATTTTTGGGGTATATAATTCCCATCATTTCAATCTCCTTCTATCATGATCGTCCGACTAACTATTTTTCCACCTATCCTAGCAAGTTTGTCGCCGCGTTCTCGCGGACGCCGTTAACGGCGGCGAGTGGCGCAAATGCGGCACACGTGACCGCGTTCTAGCGCGTCTCCCCGACGAAAGCCCGTCTCGACTCTCGAGAAGGTCACGACATGGGTCTGCACCTTCTGATCCATACAACCTCAAGGCTGAGGAGGTTTTGGTTACGGAACGTCGGAACATGTTGGTTCCACGATGATGGACCCGTTTTCGGGGCTCCGCACCGACCCTGCATCGAGGTCCCAAGATCACGACTTCAATTCTACCGCACTCGGCGTTCGTCACGGTATGTACCTCATTGTCATATTTTCTCCTCTTCACTCGGTTTTGAAAGGGAAAATACTCTGCTCTGATCACCAACCACGTTGCAAGACTCGATAACGAAACCGTCACAAGACACCCGGCATCATACCCTCACATACTGCGAGCACACATCCGAACACAATTCACCGCG
Organism: Fibroporia radiculosa; assembly: GCF_000313525.1. NCBI lineage: Eukaryota > Fungi > Basidiomycota > Agaricomycetes > Polyporales > Fibroporiaceae > Fibroporia > Fibroporia radiculosa. The sequence goes on along the minus strand of NW_012133243.1, from coordinate 74,740 downwards.
CCGTGGGTCAGCTGCCATCGAAGCGGCCCGTAAGTGCAGTTTCTGAGGACTGTGAACGTTTGTCTCCATGATTAAGCTAAGTCGGGGACCTTATTATCCCGTCCGGAGAACATGCCCCAGTCATCAGCGTCGAAGCAAGCGGACGCGCTACAAGCTATAAATTGGTCGGCGAGGCGACAGCGTTTCGACGACAGCTGCTGACGGATTTGTGGTCGACCCTTCTGCCTGGCTGTCGTCGCCATGTCTATCCTCCTAGCGCTCTCATGTCTGGCGTTGGCCGGTCCTGCCATTGCAGCCTTCCCTGATTGTACCACTGGGCCACTCGCGAACAATACTGTCTGCGATACCTCTGCCAGTCCTGTCGCCCGTGCAACGGCTTTGATCGGCCTCTTCACACTAGAAGAGAAAATAAATAACACCGGGAATACTAGCCCCGGTGTTCCTCGACTAGGGCTACCTGCATACCAGTAAGCTGCACGTAGAACTTTGTGCCCTCTTCTCTTATATTTACAATGGTAGATGGTGGCAGGAGGCTCTGCACGGTGTCGCCGAATCACCTGGTGTTATTTTTGCTGAAACTGGGGAGTACAGCTACGCGACGTCATTCCCTCAGCCCATCCTAATGGGCGCCGCTTTTGACGATGAACTGATCAACCAAGTCGCAACAATCGTCAGCACGGAGGCTCGTGCCTTCAACAACGCCAACCGCTCCGGGGTGAGTCCATTCAGTACAATTGGCATGTGTGAAATGAATAGTGATCTGTTGACTCGTAGCTCGATTTCTGGACGCCCAATATTAATCCTTTCAAAGATCCGCGATGGGGCCGAGGTATTCAGATTTTGTTCGTGCTGCAGATCGCTGGAACTTACTTGATATAGGCCAGGAGACCCCCGGAGAGGACCCATTCCACCTGCAATCATACGTTTACAATCTGATTACAGGTCTGCAAGGCGGGTTGGACCCCGAGTACAAGCGCATTGTTGCAACTTGCAAACACTACGCGGGTTACGATCTTGAGAACTGGGAAGGCAATGTTCGTTATGGGTTTGACGCGCTTATTTCGATTCAAGACCTCTCCGAATTCTACACTCGGTCCTTCGAGACATGCGCTCGCGATGCCAACGTCGGTGCCTTCATGTGCTCCTACAACGCTGTCAACGGTGTTCCATCATGCGCTAACTCTTATCTCCTGCAAGATATCCTCCGCGGCCACTGGAACTGGACAAGCGACGACCAATGGATCACCTCCGATTGCGATGCGATCCAGAACATCTACGAGCCGCACTATTACGCACCGACACGCGAGCTGACTGTCGCGGATGCTTTGAACGCTGGTGCGGATCTTGACTGTGGAACATATTACCCTGAAAACCTCGGGGCAGCATATGATGAGGGTCTCTTTGCGGAGTCTACCCTAGACCGCGCGCTCATCCGACAATACGCGTCGTTGGTCAAGCTTGGGTATTTCGATCCCGCCGAAAATCAGCCATATCGTCAGATCGGTTGGGCCAACGTGAGCACCCCCGAAGCAGAAGAGCTAGCATACCGGGCCGCCGTTGAGGGCATCACGCTCATTAAGAACGATGGCACGCTTCCGCTTTCCCCGTCGATCAAATCTCTTGCCCTCATCGGTCCATGGGCAAATGCCACGACCCAGATGCAGGGTAACTACTATGGCCAGCCTCCTTACCTGATCAGCCCTTTAATGGCGGCCGAAGCGCTCAACTACACTGTCTATTACTCTCCTGGACCCGGTGTAGACGATCCGACTACGAGCTCCTTCCCTGCAGCATTCGCTGCGGCTCAGGCTGCAGACGCTATCATCTACATCGGTGGCATTGACACAACCGTCGAGGCTGAAGCCATGGACCGCTACACCCTCGACTGGCCCGGCGTCCAGCCCGATTTCATCGACCAGCTGTCCCAGTTTGGAAAGCCGCTCGTCGTGCTGCAGATGGGTGGTGGTCAGGTCGACGACTCGTGCTTGCTGCCCAACACCAACGTGAATGCCCTCATCTGGGGTGGTTATCCTGGCCAAAGCGGCGGCACGGCGCTCATGGACATCATCGTCGGAAACGCCGCGCCTGCGGGCCGTCTTCCCACCACGCAGTATCCCCTTGATTACGTCTACCAGGTCGCAATGACAGACATGTCCCTGCGTCCAAGCGCGACAAACCCCGGACGCACGTACATGTGGTACACGGGCACCCCGATTGTCGAGTTCGGGTTCGGCCTGCATTATACCAACTTCTCTGCGGAGTTGTCCCAGCCTTCGGCCCCATCGTATGATATCGCCTCGCTGGTTGGCGCGTGCGAGGGCGTCGCACACCTCGATCTCTGCGCGTTCGAGTCGTACACAGTGAACGTGACGAACATCGGCAGCAAGGTCACCTCGGACTACGTTGCGCTGCTCTTCGTCGCGGGCGAGCACGGACCCGCGCCCATTCCGAATAAAGTGTTGGCGGCATACGACCGCCTTCACACTATTGCCCCTTTGTCGAGTCAGCAGGCGACGCTGAACTTGACCCTCGGCTCGCTGTCGCGCGTCGACGAGTATGGAAACAGGGTCTTGTATCCAGGAGAGTATACACTCATCTTGGATGTCCTTCCGCAGGCTACCGTTAGTTTCACGCTGACAGGAGAGGAAGCATACCTCGATTACTGGCCGCAGCCGCCGGCGTGAGGCTAGACTCGGAGATAGGGAGTATGTAAAATGACCGGAAAAGGATCGGTTTTAGATTCATGAGTATTCACGCTTGGACGTATACGACTGTCAAGGTTTTTAGTGATTGTAATCCAAAACATAAGTCCATTGAACGGACGCCCAGGGTCGCGCAGAGCGCGTCGCGATCGGATATTGCTATCACGTGGGCGCATATATCGGCATCTCAATGGTATCATTGCGTCAAAATTGCATGGGAATGCTTATGTTGAACCTGCTCCCGCCCCTCAGATTCACTGCTCCAGCTAGACGGCTTGCTTTAATATCGGCACTTCGGTCTCATCGTTTCCATACCACCTCGCGAATAATGAGCGATCCAAGCAAGATCAAATCAGACAGTGAATGGAGAGCCATTTTGTCTCCAGAACAAGTACGAAGCAGTATAATCCGATGTTAGGTTTTGCTTTAGTTGACGTCTCCAACTTTTAGTTCCGCATACTGCGCCAGAAAGGGACGGAGCCTGCAGGAACCGGCAAGTACGAGCACTCGAAAGATCAAGGTGTATTTACCTGTACCGGATGCGGAACCCCTCTTTACAAGAGCAGTACCAAATTCGACAGCGGGTGTGGCTGGCCCGCTTTCTTTGATGGTGAGTGCGCTGACTTCACCGATAGCAGTACGCCCTCATTATTTGATATCCGACCTCCAGCCATACCTGGAGCAGTGTCACGCCACGAAGATCGCTCGTTTGGAATGTCCCGCATCGAGATTACATGTACGGCTTGCGGAGGACATCTCGGGCATGTGTTCAAGGGCGAAGGGTTCAGAACCCCAAGTAGGTTGTGATCTGTGTATTGGCCATACTTCATTCTGATTTTGGGTGATTGTACAGCGGACGAGCGTCATTGCGTCAATTCGGTCTCGCTCAATTTTGTTGAGGATAACAAAGTTTAAATATGAGGAATTGATTTTCAGACACGGAGGGACTCCTGTATCGAGCTCAGAATTTTGTATTGCTCTCCCATGTATTTGCAGTCTGACTTGTATAATAGCTCATTGGTCCTATAATAGCTTCATTTGGATGGAGAGTATACATTCACATGCCTACCGCAGCAGGTGCATCGCTCTCAAGTAGATAGATGTTCGAGTTATCGGTACGTCACCACCATCGAGTCAAGCTGCACGGCAGACTTTTAGGTTTGATTGAGTCATGAATATCGTATGCAGATAGCAAAGAGAAAGCCCAAGTTGTAGTGTAGCGAGTAGGACGGTGATTGAAGTCGCAAGTCGACGGGAGAGGTGTATTGTACAAGAAGCATATATATCTCAGAGTCCTTCCATGTTGGCAACCAGATCGTCCAACTCGGCTTTGGACTCGCGGTATTTCGTTTGTGCTTCCTGGATGAGTGGATACAGTGTAAGTTATGTGGACGATGACAATATATATCGTCACGGACCTCGTATTTCTTCTCCCACTGGTCTCGTTCCTGCTCGAGACGCTGAACCTGTCGCTCGAAGTGCTCCGCCTTGACATCAACCTGCCTCAACCTATGCATAACACGGTTAGCCAAATCACACAGCACCGGATCAATCAAGACACACTTCTCCATGGCATCTTTCAGGTTCTTGTCTGCCGCATCAAGCTCCTCCTCAAGTAGTTGGATCTTTCTTTGCAAGCCCTCGTTGATCGTCTTGCTTTGATCGCCCTCTTCCTGAGCAGTCTTTGCGGCGGCGAGCTTGTTCTCGGCCTTCTCAAGATCGCCGTCCATCACAGACAACTTGTGCTGCAGAGAGGTGATCTCCTGGTCTTTCTCAAGCAGAACCTGCTCCATCTTCTTGTTCTTTGCCTCTGCCTCCTCCGCACGAGCAACGGCATTGTCGGCTTCTTGACGAAGGGCTGTGAGACGCTGTGAAGGCCAGGTAAACGCGTCTACGCGCGTGACAAGATGATTGAGCTGTATATTCACCTCCTTAATTCTCTCCATGATGATATAGCGTTCGTCGGTCAAGCAAACGTATGTTCGAGTGGCTGTTCAAAGATTCCTGCGCAGGGCTGTTATAGATAAGTGTATCAGTCGTGGGAATATTCCCATTTCTGGTATTTTAGAACACGTGAAGGTAAGGCGTAAGGCAGCCAAAGTCAGCGATCGTCCAGCCCGAACTCTTGTCCAGACCCCTTCCTCCCGAGCAGCGCGAGGCTTGATTCTCCTTTCGCGTATACGTAGAGCAAGACGGCGCCAGCATCTTCACTAAGCTGAACACAACGCTGAATACTCGAGGCCGGAATGGCGGCACCTGTGGCTCAGGAAGGTGCGTTGAGCTGCTACCCGTGCTTCATGGTGCTGATCACTGCGTGGTTCGGCATCGAGCAGAACTACCCATCCTTGAGGCGGTGATCAAGTATGTGGTGCCACCCACTCGCGACGGACATGAGTTTGAACGGGATCGTCCATTCTCCTTTGTAGCATCCGAAACCGCCTTACCGCTCTAAAGAAAGACAGAGGGGAGTATATAAAGTCATCGGACGTGAACGCGCTTTACCAAGCTATTGTTAAACAAGGTCAGTCTTTTTGCGAGCTGCATCGTATAATAAAGACTCGGCAGCGAGCATGGAAAGCCTTATTAGCAGCTGACACTGTCGCTCCACTGCATACAGTGACCCGTCTGAACGAAGTCCGCGATGACCATACAACATACAACAACCGCCTCGACACGACACTCGCGGACGTCTTCAATCTTCTATCTCTGTTCTTCCTCACTATCGGGAAGACGAGGGAATGTCCGGCTACGTACAGCCAGATTGCCAGTATGCGGGTGAGTCATTAGGGATGTACGATTCGCGTTCCGCATCTCCTCCGTTCCGCGTCATTTCGGCGGTTTTTAGCTTCATCATTATACCGAATATGGTTGGGCGCGATTCATGGAGGATATGAACAGTGGGCCCGCTGTGGCCTCTTTGTTACGTCCGGACATCTCGGAGTCACTTATATGGTCCAGGCGACATGAACAGCAGCTGTTCATGTAAGCCCCACCCTTTTTCCTGCCCGCGATCTATTACAGCGGAGACTATTTCAGCTGCGGCGTGATTATTACGACTTTGAGCCGAGTTGAACGCAAGAGATCGTCGGTAACTAATTATGGGTTCGGACCTCCCCGTTTGTCCCATACAAGGAAGGATGATAGGATTGTAACCTGGCATCCTTCCTTGTCGGCTAGTCGCCGGCAGGATTGGACCGAAAAAGTGGAGACACGCTACGACATTGTGATAGGCGGAAGCTATTCCATGTTATCGGGACTTTGACTTGTCTCGCATCCCAACCTCGACCCTTACGCGACCCAGTATAAATGCTTCGTGTGGCCCGCGATCCGGGACATCTGGACCGGCCACTTCTCTTTGTTGTGAGACGATACCCCCAGACATTGCTGCCATGCCCGTACGCTCCGTGCCGACGTCTGATTATACCCTCTCACAGCAAATACTCGAGCATATGGATGAATCAGGCGTCTACAACGAGTCCGACCTAGCTCCTTTCCACCGACGGCTATCGGAATTACGGTGCGTGTCGGTGTTCAGCTTCGGCTTCTCCAAGTACAGACAGAACCATGATCTATTGAAATGCGAATGACGACGATAGGTAGGGTGTGGACGATAGAGTCCAACTATTTCTTGTGTCGGATGAAATGAGTAGCCTTGTAGCACCCTCTAGTGCATTTTGATCCCGTCCGACTGGTTGCTGATTACTGAATGTAGTGGAATCGTGCGCAGCGATGCAGAGAGTGGAAAACATCCGGTAGCAATGACGAAATTGCTAGAACGACAGCTAAATGAATGCGGTTAGTGTTCTCGCATCTTGTCCCGCTCTTGACTGCATCGAGGGACAACCCAGTGCTGCATTATCATGCAACTTGACCTGGATGAGCTCCTTTATTCAACTGACACTGCTATACACAGACAGCGTCCTTCATCGCTTGCAGGACTCGCTTGCAGTTCTCTCTCCAGAACTTGTTCCGATACACGAGCGGTTGGTTAGCATACGGCGGCAGCTGGTCGCCCTCGCTGCAAAGGAGACAGCTAGGGAGGCGGCGAATGCCAACGCATTTGTTGTGAAGACGGCAAATACGTTCCCTATGAGAGTGCCATCAAAGGAGTCTACGCCGCCGAGAGACGACGCCTCGTCGGGATACGAATCGGCACCTGGCAGCGATGCCGAAGCCAGAACGCCAACAAAGGAGACAACATCCAAAGGCGAAGGCTCAAAGGAAAAGGATGGTCTCAAAGTGAAGGCGGAACTGAAGGCGCTGCAAGAAGAGTTGCGCAAGATTGATTCGTTGAGTGTGCTTTTCGATCGTGACTCTGAATTGACCGTTGACATGGTTAGCGCCCCTTCGTCCTTGACTGTCACATCTCGTCGCGCTGTTCTTCCTGTATCTTGTGTGACGCACTCTTGTAACCCTATGATTGTCGAATACACTATTCGTCGATCGCTCTCTCAGGAAGCGTGTGGATGGCAAGTTCCTGGGGCCAGGGGGCATGGTGCCTGCGTCGCAAGCAGTATGCTCGTCGCTGCTTGAGGAATGTTTTGAGATCGCGCAGGAGATCCGTGCGCAGGACGACTCTAAACATGTTGCGTCGTCCCTCAAACCTATCTACGACAGGCTGAGCGAGATCAGGAGAGAACTGGAGCAGTTGGTGCGTCGTCTCGGTCTGCGGTACCAGGCGTGGGACGCTCATGTGGGAGATTCCTAGGTCATGACGCATCGGTGGAGTCTCCGCGAGACGGATTTGTGGAACTACAGTCTCAGTCTACAGGAGATCGACAAGATGCGGGTGGACGGGAAGTTTGTCGACTTGGACGGTAACCGGCCGTCAGGCCAATATGTGGGTGCCAACTACTGCTGTATGTCTCCCAAATCTCATTGACGTGTCTCAAGGTGTTGCTGTATCTTCTCAGACGATGTTATGGCCTTATCTACCGGCTGCTATCGTCTAGTGAACCCGTATCGGAGGAGCTGATGCCTATCGTCAGTGGTTGTTCTGCTACTCGTGATAAACGTCAGTCAGACTCACCTGCCGCGATCTCCATAGGCGAACAAGCTATCGACGGTGAAGAAATGCCTGAACGAAGTGCTCAAATACGGTGGCCCGTTCTCGCCGCGAGACCTGTATCCTGTGCGTGGTTCGCAGATTGTGTTTTGTGCCCGGATCGGGTCTTCGCCTGCGTCCCCGTGGGGGAAGTGGGCTCACGATGACTGACGATGTGCGGACTGTAGTACCAGCTTGCGCTTTATCAAATTGATTCGATGCGGAAGGACGGCAAGTTTGTCGGCGTGGACGGATCGATTCCGGAGGGACAGGGTATCGTCATGGCGCATCTGAACGAGTGTCATGAGCTATTAGAAATGGTGCGTGTGCAGTCGATGGTCGCGCAGCGGTCCGTGTCACGGGGCGCTGATAATGCTTTTGTAACAGCTGAGAGAGTCGATGGAGGGGGCTGAGGATGTAGGATTTGAAGACGGAGAGGATGAGTACATATTTGACGACGAGTCGGGGGAGGAGGATTAAGGCTGGTACGTAGGCGCGATCGAGGCTATCAACTGATGTAGGTTGGCCTCGCTGATGAATTAGATTTTTTGCTCTGATTTGGTGGCGCGGAGTATCCCATTGCTGCCGGGCATCATCTGCCTGTGTCGGAGCTCTATGGGCGTTATCCCGCTTAGCAAGCTGCCCCAAGTGGAAGGTGAGATGACGAGTGTCTATGACACATGCCTCCCCCGTCATGAACCGTTTCCTTCGGATGCCTCCCATGTATTATCCGCTTTAGCAGCGAAGCACTACGCAGTGAACTTGGACGATGGCTGGCCACTGGCTGTATCCTCATGGTATGGGAAGTGAGTTGTGGCAGCTGGTTGAAGTCAGCGCAATGCTCTCTTGGCGTCCCGGAAGTGCTCCGTCTGCGGGCCATTCAAATACTTGATGGGTCCATAGCCATCTTAATGACTTGTACCCAATCCGTCAGCAAGAATGCGTATAGTACTTAAGTAGAAACTGTCGTACCCCGTCTTCCACCTCACTGTCGCTCGCCTCCGCTCACATGTCTGGCCAACCTTCAACATCGCGTCCAACGACGAGCGCATCCAGCACAGTCTCGGCTGCCGAGACCGTTCATGCTGACGCTCTTGCAGACACCATGCAGCCTGTCCCCAGCCTGTTTCGCGGTGGAGAGGGCGAGTCTGCCATACCCGAGGACAAGAAGGTATGTTTTCTGCGACTACCTATGCTCTTCGTTCGTGTGCTGATGCCGCATACGTATGTATTCGAAGGAGGAGGCACTCGAGAATGCGGAGGATGACTGGGCCCACGATCCCGCGAATCCGCGCAATTGGACTCTTGGAAAGAAATGGACGACTGTTGCTATTGTATGTTCTCGTACTCTGCCTTCTTCTACACTGGCACACCGCTGACCATGAACAGATTTCGTTCTACACGTTTGTCACGCCGCTCGCAAGTTCCATGATGGCTCCTGGTCTGCCCCAGATTGCTGAACACTACAACATCAGCAGTCCGACAACCCAGAACCTCACGCTCAGTGTCTTCTTGCTTACTTTCGCCATCGGCCCTCTCTTCTTCGGCCCGTTGTCTGAGATGTATGGGCGCACATGGGTGTGTACACCATAACACTACATCATCTTTGCACCATACTCATTCAGCAATAGGTGTACCACATCACGAACCTGCTCTTCCTCGCTTTCAATTTTGGCTGCGCATATTCTACATCCGTTGGCGCACTCATTGGGTTCCGTGTGCTCGGTACGTCTTCATTTCTCCACCAGCGTGACCCCGCTTGACGCCCCTCAGCCGGATTTGTTGGTAGTGCACCCGTCACGCTTGGCGGCGGCAGCGTTGCCGATGTTTTCTCAGAGCACGACCGCGCGTCTGCGATGGCAGTCTTCACGATGGGCCCGCTCATCGGTCCCGTTGTGGGCCCAATCGCGGGTGGCTTTATCACGGAGACGATCGGTTTCAAGTACGTGTTCGTCGTAATTGGCGCACTTTGCGCTGTCGCCGCGGTTTGTGGTATTCCCTTCCTCCAGGAGACGTACGCGCCCATCATCCGCCTGCGCCTCGCGCGCCGCGCAGGCGACCCCGAAAAAGCGGCGCAGATGCACCCGCACCTCCTTAAGGAGCATAGCAACAACTTCCATCGCCTATGGGTCGACATGAGGCGGCCGTTCATCCTGCTCACCAGGAGTTATGTGTGCTTCTTGCTCAGTTTGTACATGGCCCTGTGAGTTTCCTCTGTAACTCCTGGTCTGCTATGACTGAGCTACTATTTTAGGATGTACGGTCAGTGCAGAATGCGACAGCCGAGAGCCGTTTCTAGGATATTGACTCGCTAATCCCTCAGGGATATACTACCTCATGTTCACCACGTTCCCTCGTACGAACCATCTTTTCCGTAACATTTCACCGCTCGCTCACCGTTCTCCGCCGTAGTGCTGTTCGCGGGAGTGTACCATTTCAGCACCGGGATCAGTGGCCTCGCCTACATCGGGCTCGGCCTCGGCTTCATGGTGGCCACCGTGATCGGAGCGAGCGTTGCAGACAAAATCTACAAATCCGTGCGTAGCCTCCCCGCTCCCACACTCATCGGCGCAGCGTCTGACCTCATCCCATGTTCCATATCAGCTCGCATCCAAGAACGGTGGAGTCGGCAAGCCCGAAATGCGCATCCCCGCGCTCATCTTCGGGTCGCTCTTCGTGCCCATCGGTCTCTTGTACGCCGCCTGCTCCATTACGTCGCCGTCCACGCACTGACGCTCGCTTCCAGCTGGTATGGCTGGTCTGCACAGGCCGCTACCCACTGGATCATGCCCGTCATTGGCTCCGGCATCTTTGGGTTCGGGATGATGACCACATAGTACGCGCCTCCTCTCGCGTTTGCGTGCCGCATGCTCACCCACGCATCAGCTTGCCCATCCAACTCTACCTCGTCGACACGTTCCAGTACGCCGCAAGCGCGCTCGCCGCTGCCTCAGTATGTTCCCTCTCACTTTGCCCTTGTGCCCGCTGACCCCCCGCGCGCACAGGTCTTCCGCTCGTTGCTCGGCTTCGCCTTCCCCCTCTTCGGCGTGCAGATGTTCGCCGCCCTCGGATATGGCGGCGGCAACTCGCTCCTCGCGGGGCTCGGAATTGTCATCGGTATACCATTCCCGATCTGGTTGTGGTTCGCCGGCGAGCGCATCCGCGCCAACTCGGCCCTCTCGCGCTGATTCGCCCATGCCACCTTAGCTATGCACTACTCTACTCTACTACGTCACAGTCCTTTCCAGTGCGCTCGTGCCATAATCGTTATTCTCATGCGCCTCCTACGCCTGGTCTGACTCATGGTGTTCTGTCCGTAAGCCGAACGAGTGGCACATGGGGCCGGAGAGAGCGAGTCTGTGCGCGTGAGGGGGCTGTCGGCGCTGGTGCGGATCAGGAATGAGCCAGCAGGCTCGGGGTATTAGTTTGAGTCTAGGGCTTTGTATCGATACCAGTTTCTTCCACATATCACGTAAGTAAGCAGACAACATACAGTAGACATGTTCCAGGACACGTGTAGTACCACTAGAGCTTGAAAATGCGGCGCTTGGAAGTTGGCGCAATGTTGTCCGGCTCGAGATCTCTGACGTAGCAGCTTGAACCAGATCATGGACGCGTACCAGCAGGCGATATGGATGTCCGTCAGTGTTGAAATTACCACAATCAGTTCCTTCTGAGAGGGAGGAATATCATCGCCTGTGGAAACAGTGACTTGTGGAACGGTCTGAACGCGCTCGCAAGAAAAGGGAGTACATAGGCTGGTGAGCGTAGCTAGCCTCGATCACCACTCTTAAACTATGTGGCGGAAACTCGCACGCGAATTTGCCGCATGATTGGCCCGTTTTGCCGTCTCTTCGTTTCTTTAAATTTTTGTCTGCAGACTCGAATACCAACAGGGATTATGGACGTTGAAAACAGAACTCTTTTCGCTCCTCGTTCTATGGCCTATACGTATGAACAGCCTCAGTCGAGTGAGCACAAGCGCAGATATCTTCGGACTAGGATCCTGTACGACCATCCTATTATTACCTGGCGCTCAAGCGACCACTATGCGTGCACTTCATTCAAAAAATTACACTCGCGCTAGATTCAGAGCCTAGAGGTCCCGGCGACGAGCTGTGAGGCGAGTTACAATATGCGGCTTTCAGTGCGCGTGCTAACATTGCACATAGGTAGGTCGTGTAGTCCCAATGTACGTGCACCTGAATGCATGAGTACTCAGGCCTCTTTTTTAAGAAAAAAACTTCTGCTTTATACTCCGTACCTAGAGATACATGCAGAGTGGTCCGAATCTGTCTACTGGAATATCACTGGAGCGGTAAGCACTCTTCGCCGTAAGGCCCCGAAATTCCCCTTGTCATTGAGTGAAAAACGTCGGCGCCTGGTCAGTTGTGTCCCCCAGGCACGCTGGAGCAGGGTAGCGTTCGGGATCATCCCTTCACGCTATCTGTACTGCTACCTCGTCGGCGTGGTATTGGGACTGGAAAATCGCGGAAACCGGCCGTTCCTGGAATCGTCTTCTCTGGGACGACGCAGTGCTCCCTGCAATATGTACGGACTCAACGCGTTAACCCTATACAACGTGTGAACACACAGCAGCGCGTTGGCTACCGACGAATCGTCGCCAGCCTCCCGATCCGTAGCGGCCTGGGCAAGTACCTCCGTCCATTCGAACGTAGCCACCATAGGGTTAAGGCGCAGGCAAATGAGAACATCGTCCTCCGTCCAGCCTCGTTGCCGACGCACCTGAGCTTGCCTCAAGTCATCGGGCGCATAATTCTGCACAAGGCCTGGCTTGTGGCAAAGCCACATCGGGCACTCGAACGGTGTGTGATCTCTATCAGAATTCCAGAGCATGGGCAATTGCGCGGGTTCGGTATGTGGTACTCGTTCCAATGGGAACCGTTAGGTAAGTGGTCCGTCAACACTCTGCACGCTCGAGCCATCTCCTGGCACTCGGGCCTCAGGTCTTTCGAGCTCTTGCGGTGCGTCCCACTTTCCATCTTCTTGCAGCTTTGTCTGATGTGGGAAATAGAACTTCGAGACAAGGGGAGCAGATGCAAAAGTCTTGAAGAAAGTTCAGCAGTCAATTTCATGTTTGGACGACACCTCCCGCAAAGGTGATGAACTGCCAACAAACAGAGTTTAACTGTACCGTATCAGTTGATGCACATGCATACATGTACATCTTTCAACTACACAGTAGTCCATGGGTATGGGCTGTTGTGACATCTTGCATGGTAATTTCAGCTGTCACTGCAGCATGATTCAATCACACAATCATGCTAAACATATTCATAATTTCAAAATCTCTATCGGCATCCAAGTTATCATGTGTCATGATTCATCAACGTCATGAGATATAACTAAGGATGAAATTATGAGGCTATCCACTCCGTGGATGTCGTAGTAATCTCACGATAGCTGAGTGAACTTGGCCGTCACAGTAGCATGACTTAATGCTGATTGATACAGGGATCGAATTAGACTTACAGTGGAACGCGGCGTCCGTTCGCCATGTGCCACTCTCTGTCTCTGTCCCCTCCACATACCAACCGGATTGTACTAGCATTTAAACACACGAACGGACTACAGCGACCTAGGCAGGCTGGCAGTAATGAGGACCAAGACAGCTTCTGTGGCAGAAAGAGGACACGGTCCACCAGACAGGCCGTGTTCGAATCAAGATGGCCCTGTCATCACATGAAAGCTACTACGAAGAAGATGGCTCACACCATATACATATAAGGGGGTTTGCGAGCTTTAGTTACGAAGCTTTGTTTCGACGTGCTCCCCATGAATCTTGCGAGTGCCACGTCTCACCTTCGTAAAATCAGACCAGATCCAAGATGTCCGCCATCGCCCCACCATCTATTGAAGAGATTCTGGGCGGCTTTACAGTCGGCATAGATATTGCTGTACTGTACGTTCCTACTGCATCCTACCTCAGCTTCTCCTGGCTTACTCACAATACCCTGGTCTCCAGTCTGTACGGGATTGTCACCGCACAGGTATACTTCTACTGGTGGACATCGCAGGACGACCCAAGATTACTTCGCACATTAGTTGCATCTGTATGGTAAGATCGTCAGCTTCAACCGCAAAACATATTGTCTGATCATTAAAGTCGTTTGAAGGTGTTTAGAGTCTTTGCACACAGCATTCTGTATACATGTCAATTATCACTACACAATCACCGACTTTGGGAACCTTGAAGATGTTCTTCGTGTCGTTTGGTAAGTCCCCCTTTTTTCTTCTGGTTCCACGAATTCATACTTGACATTCTCCTCAGGGATAACGGTGTAAGTTCTGAATTTTACATCCGCCTCGTTTCAAGAAAGTAATCAGCATTTGGAATGCAGGCTACATTAATTGCAGGGGTAAGATTCCTGTAATTTGATTAGCTTCACTGCGTACTCAATGATTGACTCCAAGCGCAGGCCATGATCGCAGGCTTGGTTCAGAGGTACGAGTTCTACGTGTTTCCTAGCGGTGTCTCATAATTTATCCACTCAGCTTTTTCATCTGGCGAATCTGGATATGTGTGTCAATTATCGCATATATTATACATATTTACTGATGATATCAATCTGTGTTCGCAGTGAGTAGAAGGTCTGTTGTACTAGTCTTCACACTGGTGAGCTCTCTTTTCAAGGTTTAGAATGATTGGGGATAAACATCGCGAAGGCAGTCTTGCTCTTCTTGCGCGTCGGTCTGTGGTAATTACTGCTATCTTGGCCGAGAAACTAACCAATCCTGCATTGGTGTTTGTGATCGGTACGAGCATAATCATCCGCCACGTTCCACTTCCTGATCTTGATTATGGCCTTTGTTATAGCAACCGGGGGTTTATTGTACGTCACATCCTATTCCTTCTTTGCTTCATCATCTTTGGCTCAATTTCATCAGATGGAAACCCCAAACTTGGCTCGACTTCAGAGCATCCCGTGCAGATCTAGTGTGTTGTTCAGTTGGATACCCATATCAAAGAAGCTGTTGACAATTATCCTGTCCTCACTGCAGATCACGTCCACACTTGGCCTCGGATTTTCGGTAATTCTAGACGCACTTATCGCTTTTAGCCAGGTTTATTATCTCTGGACGAGCCGTACGGGCTATCAAGCGTGAGCATCTACTGCATTATTTTGAACTGACATTTTAACTGCTTCAATTTGTGTTTAGAACAGACAATTTGATTCGGACATTGATGACATACATCATCAACACTGGTGCTCTGACAATGTAAGTCGAATCTGCTCGTTAAGGATACTTGACTCAAAACCTCAGAGGTGTGTTTCGATAGCGACTATGGTCACGGTACTACAAGCCATCTTTGAAGTCGCACGCCCCTTTTGCTCATGCACATTGTACCTAGGTTTGGTCACCAGCCTTGAAGAATAATCTACTCTTTTGTGGACTAGTTGTGATCCAGAGCAAACGTACGCATTATCTAGATCGGCTGTTCCCTTCACTGACACGCTGCAAAAGTTTATGCGAATTCACTTATCGCTGCGTGCGGTGTTTGTCCTCCTAGTCAGGCTAGACTGATGATGCTCAACTTTCTTACAGGCTGAACGCACGACAACGCCATAACGCTGAGCGGAAGCAGCCTTCTAGCTTCGTCGACATCGAGTTCCGTGGGGATCGCGGATTGTCCAGACCGGTACGCATAATCTTTACCAGTTCTTGACAAGTGACCTTATGTTGACGGTGACGTTGGAATAGCAAAACATTGAGATATTCCGCGATATAACAGAGATTACTGACCATGCTTTAGACAAGAGCGGCTCCACTGTGAAGGATTAGTACGGTGCACTAGGTGCTTCTATTGTAGGTTGTGTAGTCGCAGTCCGTGTCGGCATGGTATGCGCGGAATAGGCTGGCGTGCTTGGAGGATAGTACATATTTTGCTTCGCACTTCTTAATCAGCAATAATTACGTCTTCTGCGCGCAACGATCTCTACAGATCTAATGACCTCAGGCATGTTTCGATGCAAACATATGAACCCAGAACATTTGAATGCCGAGAAAATACTAGCTGCTAATTCAGAAGTACATTCGAAAATGGTACGGACAGACTTCACAATATGCAATCAGCGGAACATGTCACACTGCCCGTGTACGGAGCTTTAGTCTGCCGCCTGCAAACTTCATCCTCCTCATCGCTAACAGCAATCTCGAAATTAATGTGCCTCCCTTGAGGAATTTTGTGGCGAAAACACGCCTAAACTCGCGCGCGAGTTTGCCGCATAATCGTTGACCCATTTTCCCTCTTCGTTTCTCTCTCTGCAGACTCAAATGCCAACAGGGATTACTCTTCGTTTCATGGCCTACACGTATGAGCAGCCCCAGTCAAGTGAGCACAGGCGCAGATATCTTCAGACTAGGATCTTGTACGACCACCTCCAGCAAGTGGCGCAGGACCATGCAAGCGAAAGCTCTGAGATTTCGCGCGGATTGTCACATGCATCCGCTATTGACCTCCTGGAAAGTGTTGCGGTAACCGTGAATGAGGCGGTAGACGTTGACATTGCTTCTGGAGATGACGGCGCACGGACGTTTCGCCTTGGAGGAATATCCAGAGATGAGGTGAATAGCCTTACATCGACTAGCTCTTCAGTGAGTTGTCAGCGTATCTTTTCCCATCATGCTCACTGCATGGACTCGCGCTACACTATCAGCTGTCCCGCCAAAATGCTGCCAAACTCAAATCTGCTCTGAAGACGACCCTGCTATCTATTGTAGATTATTATGCAGATGATATAGTAGACAACGACCCAGGTGCGCTACTACCGTTCTTTGCAGGGCTGGCCCTCACACTCGTGCGAACAAGAAGTTGGAGATGGTTTATTTGAGTCTGCCTCGCGACTCCTAGACGAGATCCGTGCGAGGCAAAAATGGACGCTTGAGCACGAGTCTCTCATTCGAGATCAACAGGAACGTATACAGAAACTCGTCGGACAGATAAATGCGGTACGCTCGCGCACCGCCGAGAATACACGTATTCAGATCATTGAATTGTTCGTTCGTTCCAGATACATCCACGGTTAGAGGAGAAACTATTGTATGCGCTGACCACCCTGCCCCCATTGGTGAATGCCACCCGCACTGCGCAGGCGGATGTTAGTGCCATCTCCATCGAAGCAGCCCTTCTCAAGTTGTCTATCCTCCGCGCCCGTGCCCACATTGCGCTGTACGGCCACAGCTCGCCTAAGGCGCCCGGTGGTACCACGAACCAGGCGCTTGCAGCTGCCTACAACAAGCTCCACGACAGGGAACGCGCGCAGGAGAATGAAGAACGTGATCTTGATGGAAAGCTCGCTTCATATGAGGGCCTTCTTGGGCTTTTCGACAGGCAGCAGGGTGGGTTTGCCCAGGTGGTCGCGGATATGGCCCGGGTCAAGAAGGAGGCAGAGGAGTGCAAGAAGGATCTGCGACGGCTAGGTTGGACTGGAGACTGATCTGGACCCCGGGGTAGCCTCGTGAATGGGCTACGTGCCTTTGTCTTGTGCTGAACCGGGTAGACGTCACACGGGTGGACGGACGTCGGGAAGGCGAGCGTGTCACGCTTCGTGTTGGAAGTTCGAATGCAGACGTTGGACAGCGGCGACAACTTGGAGTATTTTTCTGCCAGGCTATGGGACCAGCAAAAAGAGATGAGCTTCGATCTTGAAAATATCGCATATGGTAACGCCCTACACACCAATTTACACTCATTCACCGCCGTTGACTTACCTCGTAAAGGCGGGCTCTGCATTCGAGCCAGGCACGAATACTGCATCGGGTACTGTTCAGTGGTTCTTGATGGCAATGATATTATTCCAGAGACTATTCAAATTGCACTGGCCGAGTTGGATTCCGTGCTCTGCGCTGATGTAAAAGACTCCGCTAAGCTTCTCCGACCTGCAATAGCTTCCCTACTGCTGCGCACTTGTCAAGGAAGTTTTCAGGTGGTCGCCAGCTGCGCCAGACAGATTCCCGCATTACTTGGACAACGATGATGTGTACAATGGTTATGAGGTCATTATTTTAGCAATTCATTTGCAACAAGATACATATGCATATAAAACTCACCAGATCAAAGGAAAACTATGGTCATACCATGCATCTGGCCAACGACAGAACCACATTCGAAAAAATGCTTCATGCTGACCATATAATAGCATCGCAATGAGAGGAACATCCTGAGCAGCATCGCTTCAATCTTTATCGATTCTTATGCAAGAACAAATTTATTTCGGGAGAATCCCTTACCGAGGGTCACTGCGGGGTTGGGTTCGGCCGCAGGTGAGCAATAATGGCGTCTGAGTAGCAGACTAACAAGCGTTGGCACCATTATATGCATCAGAAAATGACCTGGTCAGTATATCGGCGTAAAGACCATTTGAAAGTGGATAGTGCGCGTTCTGTGAGGATTTAACATCGAACCTGACTACGATGAAGCAGGAAACGTGCTTACCATCGATCCGGACAACTGCACTTTCGGCATGACCTTGTACGTGGACGACCTATCCAATAAACCAATATGCTAAACATTTAACACATAGGAGGCCTATCAATTTTACTTTGCAAATCACACCGCGATCTGCTGAATATGAGCGGACTATCAGGCGAGAGTGGGGTGTAATATCGAAAGCCATGGCGTAGGTTTGACTGCACCGGTAGTAGACCTGTTTGAAGAGTATCCATACACGTAGAATACTTGACACCTCAGGACAATATATCATTCGAGAAACCATGTTCACTTATCACTGAAAATGTGTCCGCATCCGCATTAAAGCGAGACTTACGCAAAATATGCTATCGACTATCGTGATACGCACTCTGTTGAACATATCCTGCGTGCGCTGCGGATGATCCTCGGATGAATATAGGGATAACCGGAGGTTTTTAGTCTGGAGCAGCCAGGCCGACTAGGAAGCTTCAGCGTGATGCGAGACAATGGTCAGTTAGCCTTAGTACCCGCAGAGGCGAAACGTCTTGAGATCTCGGTGAGTCTGTGAATGTCCACAGTCAAGATGGTCTTCTCCGAGAGAGCTCAAAGAGGTAGAATGCCATGCAACAGCATACTCAGGTGACTTGGCACACAACGATCTGCCATACAGATTCAATGACCTCAAGCATGTATCGATGTAAACATATAAATCAAGAGCAGTGAACGCCAATAGGATATGAGCTGCTAATGCAGAAGTACTGTACATGAAACGGTACGGGCGGACTTACATCACACTATGCAACCAGCGGAACATGTCGCACTGCTCATGTACGGAGCCTTAATCCGCTGCCTGCAAATTTCGTCACTAACAGCACTCTCACGTATTTGCGAACAATAACACGCACAATAGTGAACAGTCACAACAGACCAACAGTCTCACCATAAAAACCTCGTACCGGAAATACGACGGATAATTATATGCAGTTCGACATCGTACCAAAGTATCGCTTAGACAGAAATCCAACATCTTCGCAAATATCACCATAAGCACAATAGTTGAAACATCTAATTCGAACCGCTCGATACGCGCAGAGGATATTAGACGACTATAGAAACCGCCAATCTAATTCATTGAAATTATGAAGTAGTCAGGCACGAGATAAAACAAAGCATTTTTAGTTTTGCAGTCTCTACGACGTGAACGATGCGACATGCTCCTCGACGACCTTCTTAATCCTTGCTTCCAGCTCAGGCGTAATCGAGCCAGCAGCAATTTCCTGTAAGAGGGGGGCCTGTGCTGAGGTCAAGTGTGACCGGAACTCAGCCTCCCACTTAGTGATCTTGTCAACTGGGACGGGGTCGAGCTATAACAAGGCATTAGCGAACGTTAACGCTCTCCATGAACGGATGACTTACAAGACCGTTGACACCAGCGTAGATGATAGGGACCTGAATCTCCATCGACAAGGGCTGGTACTGACCTTGCTCTGAGGGAACGTCAGTCAAGAAGAAGGTCCAATGCCACAAGATACATACTCAGAAGCTCAGTGAGACGAGCACCACGTGACAGGAGGAAACGCGTCGACGCGTCGAGGTCAGAACCGAACTGCGCAAAAGCGGCAACTTCACGGTACTGAGCAAGGTACAACTTCAGCGAACCGGCGAACTTCTTCATGATCTTCCTGTTATAGCCTTGTAAGTATAAGCATACTATCGAAGATTGTAGAACTCACGTCTGGGCGGCTGAACCGACACGGGACACGGAAAGACCGACGTTGATGGCAGGACGAACACCACGGAAAAACAGCTCAGCCTCCAAGAAGATCTGACCGTCAGTGATGGAAATAACCTAACCATCGCCACGAACGTAGCGTTAATGACCAGTACGGAAATAGAGCGGAGGTAAAGCACGTACGTTCGTCGGAATGTACGCCGACACGTCACCGCCTTGTGTCTCAATGATAGGCAGAGCAGTGAGAGATCCACCACCGAATTTCTCGTTCATCTTGGCGGCACGCTCCAACAGACGCGAGTGCAGATAGAAGACATCACCGGGGTAAGCCTCACGACCAGGGGGACGACGAAGCAGCAGCGACATTTGACGGTAAGCAACAGCCTGCTTGGACAGATCGTCATAGATGATCAGACCTGTAAGACGCGTTAGCTGAAGTTCGTCGAACGTAATCACTACAACATACCGTGCTTTCCGTTATCACGGAACCATTCACCCATGGCACATCCAGAGAAGGGAGCCAAGTACTGAAGGGGAGCGGCCTCTGACGCAGTGGCAGCAACGATGATAGTGTACTTCATCGCGTCATTCTCCTCAAGGGTCTTGACGAGCTGTGCGACAGTCGAACGCTTCTGGCCAACAGCGACATAGACACAGTAGAGCTTCTTGTCCTCGTCCTGGCCATCGTTCCACCTCTTCTGGTTCAGGATGGTGTCAATGGCAACAGCGGTCTTACCGGTCTGACGGTCACCAATGATAAGCTCACGCTGGCCACGACCAATGGGAACCATGGCGTCGATGGGCTTAATACCTGTCATCATGGGCTGGTTGACCGAGCGACGGGGAAGGATACCGGGAGCCTTGAGCGAAGCACGGCGACGCTCGGAGACGTTAATAGGACCTTTGCCGTCAATGGGGTTACCGAGCGCGTCAACGACACGACCGAGCAGCTCAGGGCCAACAGGAACGTCGACGATCTGACCAGTACGCTTGACAGTGTCGCCCTCCTTGATGAGACGATCGTTACCGAAAATGGAGACACCGACGTTGTCGGCCTCCAAGTTCAAACACATGCCGCGGACACCGGAGGAGAATTCCACCATCTCCTCGGCTGTATGCGCGTATGAGACGCATCGCTAGTGAGGAAACACGACGATACTTACCCTGAACGTTTTTCAGACCCCATACACGCGCAATACCGTCACCGACGCCTAAAAAGGTTCGTATGATAAATATGGACTCCAACGACGAAACAGACCCGAACGCACTAAGAACGCGGCCAGTCTCCTCGACGTTCGCGCCCACGGAAGTGCCAGCTATGCGGGACTCGAGAATTGAGGACACCTCGGATGCAGCTGAGCGTGACGTGTCATGACGAACGGCGAACGCATCAGACACGCGAAAGCAATGAGCGTTGGTGAGCGACAATACTGCCAGCAGGGAGATTGAAACAATTACCAGCTTTTGCTGTCGCATACGAGCGGATGACAGTGGGGGCGACCCGGCCGGCGCTCTGAAATTTGGAAGTTACAGCAAGCGGTGAGCTCAAAATGCTGGAAAAACGCGAGCAATGGGAATGCGCACCCTAGAAGCGGCGAGCGCGGACGCGCGCATGGAATTCCTGAGTGCGACTCTGTGCATGAGGGTGGAAGGAAAGGTGGAAAGATGGGGAAGGAGGTGGAGGGAGTGAAGTCGTTCGTTGACGTTGAGTCGCTAGGGTGAAGCCGGAATCCCGACTCTAAGACCCTTACATAACCCACTCTTCAAGCTCCGCCTCAATCTACATTTCCCATGCGTCGGCGTCATCCGGCTTCTCGGAACACGCAGCCACCGTACCCGTCCCCGCGCTGTCGACGTTCACGCTCCTCGACCATGGCAAGTCTCTTGAGACGTAAGTTTCTGCACCGCACTGTGTGTATTTGATTGCAATAACATAGCTGACCTCCTCTCCAACGCCAGCTGCAGCCTTGCGTACAGTAGCGAGACGTGCTCTGCACACTGAAGCCGTACAAACGCCGTCTACGACGCCCAATGCACTTTCCCTGATCCGCTCCCAGCCTTTTCAATACGTTGTCGCGTCGGTGGCGGGCAGAAAGTACCTCCTTTCACCCAGGGACCTTCTCACCGTTCCCCGCCTCAAGGACGTACGTGTCGGCGACGTCCTCGCCTTGTCCGACATCCATGAAGTTGGCTCGCGCGAATTTACCATGCGTGGCAACCCAACCATCCCCCCAGAAAATATCAAGGTTCAGGCGACCGTGGTGGAGCACACAAAGGGCAAGATGGAGGTCATATTCAAGAAGAAGCGGAGAAAGGGCTATCAAAAAACTATCACCCATAAGCAAACATATACACGTCTGAGAATCGGGCCAATTGATATTGTAGACCAGTAGCATTCATGTCACTAATCATTACTACTCAAGTTCACCCTTGTCCTATGCATGAATCATATTTCCCCTTCCTCCGGAGTTTCTGCCCTCGGAGGAGGCTCGTGCTTAGGCGGCTCCTCTGGTATGCCCTCCGGCGGGACACTGTATTTGGCCCTCTGAAGTGCAATTGCCATCAGCTAACAAATAACGAACAAAGTAAAGCTGTGCGCACCTTTTCCGCGCGTCCCTCGAGTCCTCTGTCGTCGTACACCGTCCTGTCTCTCTTCTCACGCGGGTCGTCTCGATAAACAGACGCACTTCTCTCCCTGTCATCCCGGTACGTGGGGGCCGGGGGAGCGTCCTGACCATATGCTGAACCCTCATCCCAATCCCTGCCGCCGTATCCGTCGTGGTCACCCCGCGTGCTTTTGCGGTCTCTCCTTTTGTCATCCCTCTCATACTCCCGGTGATGCCTGGAAGACTTATAAGCATGGTCCCCCTTGTCTCGCTCTTTCTCGCGACCATGATAAGCCTTTTCCTTGGCGTAGTCGCGCTCGCGGGGATAGTCCTTTGAGGATCGGTGGCTATGACTCTCGTGATCTTCATGCCCACGATGAGGACGAGTGCTGCGACTGTCATGGTAATCCCTCTCCGAATCTCGCTCGCGATCACGGTGTTCACGGTGGTCCCGCTCGCGATCCCCATCTCGCGTGTCCTTAGTGGGCTCCTTACGTTTACGGCTCGTTGTGGAGCCACCGTCCTCGGACGCCTCACGTTCGCGTTCTCGCAGACGCTCCTGAGATAATAAAAATGGTCATAACCATTGGAACAAAGAATCTAAATGACAAACCCACTTTCTGACGTTTGACGAACTTCGCAAATGCGGCCCTTTTGCTTTCCTCATCTTCTATGGCCTTGTATTCAGGTAGATCTTGTATAATTGGGACAGCCTTTGAGAGAATGTGAGAACGATTATTGCAACGACGGTTTTGGACACGCACATCTTCGTACGACATATTAAGATCGATGGGTTCAGTGAGTTTCTTGAGGGCATAACGCAGATCGTCCTGCAAATGGCGCTGCCTTCTCTCAGCACGGCGCTTCTCATCTGCTTGCTGCTTCAATGCTTGTGCATAGAGCTGTTTAGAAGACACATGAACGTTGAAAATTAAATCCGTTTGAAAAGGTAATGAGACTACATACCGTATCGAAGATACCCTTCAGGTCCTCTGAAGATAGCTTCCGCATTTCTTCATCATCATTTGGTTTCACAATCGAGATGAACTCTGTCTCAGTAGTATCAGAAGTAATTTTGAACAACTTGACGTTGTTCTCATCCCCATCCTTCTTCGAACCGTCTCCTTGTTGAGCTTGGATTTCAAGCTGCTTGTTGTGACGTTTGATTGCCCCCTCCACAATGGCGATCTTCGCGTCGAGCTTTTGATCAAGGCCATCAACGACGTCCCAGAAAAGCTCGAGAGGATTCGATCCAGGATTGCCGAGCATGTCCAGGTATCGGGGATCTTCGGCAAAGGAAGGATATACTTCTTTCCATTTCGTACGAGCTTTGAGTTGGCCTGACTGCACAAGGCTCTGAAGCAAATCCTGCACAACGAGGTAAATGCAACTTCAAAGACGATGCCTGGAATAAATACGCACTCGGAATCCTTCTCTGGCCTTACGCTCTTTTCTCGTTTTTTCTACCTGAGCACGGCGCATCTGCTCATCAAATTCACGCTCGCGAACTCGGCTGTAGTCCTCAAATGCGAGGAGGATGTCTAGTGTAGGCAGCTTCTGCAGCTCCGGGTCTTCCTTCCATTCTTCGGAGTCGAGGACAAGTTGGTTCGCTTGACGCCAACGCGTTGTAACATCAACGTCGAGTCGCTTGAACAAGGCTACGATTTTAGAGACACTGCGAGAGCGCGCGGCACGACTCTCTTGCTATTTTTCCGGATTCTCGACTCATTAGAAACGGAAACAAAAAGGATTGGACATAGTCAAGGACCACGCACCACTTCACGTTGCTTGAGCTCTGCTACGTACTCTTCGAATATCAGTTTACGCTCTGCCTCGATCTTCGCTTGTTGCCATATCGGATGTTGAGCGAATAGCTTATCGGCAGTGGCAAAGGTGCTGTAGTGGAAGACATTTGGATTTCCCTTGAGCATGTTTCTGATCGCAGGCCGCAGCTTGGACAATCGAGCTTCACGTTCCTCGTGAGCCTTCGTCTTGATAGCATCGATATACTGATAAACGCTATTAGTGGCATGAGTCATGGAATTGGACTACGTTTGCATACTTTTTGCCAGGCTGCCTTTTTCTCCGCCAATGTATTGAGCGCTTTGTATAGTGGGTCCGTGATGATGGCGCGCATAGTTTGATCCCATGTCCAATCCATGTCCACTCCAGCCTTGCGTAACAAATGCATGAACGCTTTCTCACCTTCCTCGACGGTCACAAACCCGTTGTGGGGAATGACAGGATCATCTGGCAAATTGGGCCGAGCAGGCAGAACGCTGGACGGGGCAAAAGGCAGACCACCAGTGTGTGGACCAACAGCGAGTTCGCCCATGTGCCCATTCGGCTGCGTCTGAGAACCGGGGGCGGATAAGGACGAGTCAGTCGCTCCCATAGCAGCAGGTGCACCTTGCAGAGGAGTTCCAGCATTTCCGCCTGAAGTGGCACTGTGATAGATATGAGATAGAGTAATCATGAGATACATAGAAAGCTCACACTAGGGCATTATTTGGTTGCGGCGCTGCTTTACTCTCCTTTTCCACCTTTTCAAGCAGCAGTAGAAGTTCATCGGGCATATCCCATTTCGACTCTTTGGAATCGGTCTAAATAAACGTGAGCACATCGCATAATCAAGGTCAACTAAGAGATGTCATACATTGTAATAGTACTTCCTCCCACCAGAGAAGTATTCCTTCCATTTTGTTTGATTCAAGGCACGCTATACGGTAAAGTCATGCAGTTCAAAACGTCAGTCTACAATCGAATTTTGCTCACCTCAAAGGGTGTTTTCAGATCTTTGATATGGATGAGTTGATTGTCTCAAAAACCAGAACCGTCATACTTACCGTCTGGTTTCTCCCAGACACTTTCCCTTGTGCCTGTGTTGAACCAGTAGGTACGACCTTCTGGATTTCGATGCTCTGTCTACAAGCAAAATGTTATAAGAGATATGTAATGGAGATGGTTCATAGATTGCATACCCAGACGTTCATTGCAACTGGAGAGCGATACTTGGTCGTGGTTAGAATCCAAGTCCGGAATGGCCGGA
This sequence comes from Fibroporia radiculosa, assembly GCF_000313525.1. Classification (NCBI taxonomy): domain Eukaryota; kingdom Fungi; phylum Basidiomycota; class Agaricomycetes; order Polyporales; family Fibroporiaceae; genus Fibroporia; species Fibroporia radiculosa. The sequence continues at coordinate 49,172 of NW_012133243.1, read as the reverse complement.
ATTGAGCCACGGGTGATCACGAACGTGGGAATACTCA
>NW_012133243.1:5192-48949 GCF_000313525.1 Fibroporia radiculosa | reverse complement strand
CCCCCCCCCCACCACGACCGCCCAAGCTTCTTCTGCATATGCCATGACTCTGTCTTTATCACGTCACTTGTCCGTTGCATCGTCTCGGGCAGCCTTATTCGACGTATCCGCATATTTCCCTGCAGCGTATGAATATAGTTGCTATCAATGTCTAACCACTTCCCTCGGGCTGTTCACGGTTCCAAGTCTCGGGATCCCAAGTGCGAAATTGATGAATTCATCCGTTGACAAAATCTGTGTGTTGGTTTATGGGCGATGTACATAGAGAGATTCTAAAATGTACCGCGCTGAAGCAGCGTCATAACGGTAGCGGGCTAGGACCTCGTGTATCTTCGCCATGCTTGGTTGTTTCTGTTCGTTCGATGCGTACTCATTGTCATCATTGACAGACCCTGATTCTAAATTCTAAATTCTGAGTCTATTCGATTTTACATGAAGCACCTTTCCGGCAGCGGTATCAATAACCAAAGTGGTACACTTGCCAACTTATATGACCCGGTCTCATTGAATCCGCGGTGCCATGCTGACGCGGGTAAGGTATGTACTACTATAGCCTCACCAAATAATAATGGCCCGTCTCGTCCAATTATTCGTTGAAAAACACATAGGGCATTTGATGAGCGTTCGGGGAAAGGAAAACAGCGCTACCGGTGTTTCTATGGCATCTCTCGGCCTCAATCGCTCAACTTCGATTCTGAAGCTACGGGACCGCGTGCGCGCTGCGGTGTTCATGACCCTCGTGGGTAGGTCTACATATGTCGGGTCTTCATTCCGAAACTCAAGCGGTGCCGCTAATGAAAAATACGCTTCCGGTAACCGGACAGTCTTTTCATTCGCTGCATGCACCTGTGGACTCGTGTATAAAAGCTTGTCCACGGGCCAACAGACATGTGTTCCTTGCGACCCCACCTCATAGAAGGCTCTAGTCAGTGGCGCTCGTCATGGTGCTTGCTTGCTATCTTACCCTTACAGCGCTCTCTGCTCTGGTGCTTGGCAAGCCTTTGGCTCGCAGTTTACAGGTGCACGAATTCCAAGAGACGGTACCAACTGGCTATAAGCTTGTAGGACCCGCCTCTTCTGACAAAGTGCTAAGCCTCCGGATCGGCCTTGTTCAGAACAATGTCAACGGGCTTGTGGATGCACTCTACAATATTAGTGCGCCCACCAGTGTTGACTATGGTAAATATCTTTCTCAGGCTGAGGTAGGTGTCGTTATGTATGCTGCACGATGAGAGCGCTGATAGCATTAGTAGGTGAATGCATATATGGCGCCAACATCCGAAACCGTATCTGCCGTGAATTCCTGGCTTTCCGAGAATGGTCTCAACGCAACTGCTATTTCTTCCGCCGGCGACTGGCTTGCCATCAATGTCCCTGTGAGCATGGCCAACGATCTTTTAGGCGCCAACTTCTCCGTCTACCTCCAAACACGCACCGGGGAGCAGATTGTCAGAACTTTATCCTATTCCATTCCAACCGATTTGAATGGTCACATTGATTTTGTGCACCCGACCATTACGTGCGTATGCGAAGCTTTGCATATCGTCAGGACTAAATGGGTACCTCTCTCAGGTTTGCCGGTGGCTCTCGTTCCTCCCCCGTTGTTCAATATATAGGATCCGCGGATGCCATTCGTAATGCCTCACCTTCCGCCAATGTCACTGCGGCTTGTTACCTCGAGAATACTCCTGTGTCGGACCCATGGGTTTTCCCCACATGTATACAAGCCCTGTACGGTATACCTGCTACCCCAGCCACAGTGACATCAAATTATCTGGGAGTAGTCGAGTATGAAGGGAACTGGGCCAATCGGGATGACCTTAAGGTAAGCCAAGTCTCGTCTCGGCTGTGGTCCCTGCTCACGGACAAATTAGGCATTTTTGGGAGAGTTCCGGCCCGACATGAATTCGTCGACTACATACGCCTTTCAATCAATAGATAATGGAACCGATTCTCAAAATATCACAGAAGCAGGGGCAGAAGCGGTACGTATGTATCAAAATGTGGTAGTGCCTGCCGCTTCAGATCCTGTTTCCTGACCGAAGGTCCGTCACAGGACCTCGACATAGAATATACAGTTGGACTTGCAACGGGCGTTCCGGTCACCCTCATCTCGACAGGCGGTGAATTTCCGGGCGCGTTACTTGATGCAGCCGCTACCTTGCTCAATGAATCCTCCCCCCCGCAAGTGTTGTCCAGCAGCTGGGGCTATAATGAAGATCAAGTGTCAAAGAAATTCGCTTAGTGGGTCTACTGTGTTTGTTGTCAACACGTGCTGCATTGACTTGGGTTGCATAGCGCACTTTGCAACGCATATGCTGGTCTGGGTGCGCGAGGCGTCTCAATAATCTACTCCTCCGGCGATGGAGGCGTCTCAGGTAATCACTATCCTGAAGAGACATGCACAAGCTTTGTGCCTCAATTCCCGTCCGGATGCCCTTTGTCAGTTTTTTCTTGAACGGCCGGTGTCCGTGTTTTGACCTTGTACTTTAGTGTGACGTCCGTAGGTGCCACAACTGGACTACCAACGGAATCTGCTGCTTCGTTCACGAGTGGTGGCTTCTCCAACTACTGGAGCAGGCCAGCATACCAAGACACAGCGGTTACGGAGTATCTCTCGATCCTCGGTAGCAACAATACTGGTTTGTACAACGCTAGTGGGCGCGGTTTCCCCGACATCTCTGCCTATGGCGTCAACTTCGAAACCATCGGTATGGGTGACTTGCTCCTTGCCAGCGGGACGAGTTGCGCGGCACCCACGTTTGCCAGTATCGTGGCGCTACTCAATGATCGGCTTCTGGCCGCCGGAAAACCCGTTCTTGGATTCTTGAACCCGTTACTTTACTCAAAAGGCGTGTCGGGCTTCACTGATATACTAACGGGAAACAATCTAGCATGTGCCAATTACACGACTGGCTTTTACGCTACTCAGGGATGGGACCCTGTAAGTCTTGTCTAGACTGGAGGTTATATTCTGAATAGGTACTGACTCTGCGATACAAAGCTCACTGGGCTCGGCACGCCCATATTCCCGAACTTGCAGGAGATTCTAGGGCTCTGAGCTCTTCACAAGGTGCATAGCGTACGCGGCCTATTGGTGGGGAATAACATCATAATTATGTCTGAGCGTGCTGGGATCCTGAGCAGCATCCCTCGTGAGTCGAAGATGGACAAATTTGATAGTACATTTCGTGATCGTTATTTTAGTTATTGCACTGCACAAAACATTCCCTTATTTTCCACAGTTCACCGAACAGCCGGGTTGACGGCTGTGTAACCGCCGTCGACAACAATTTCCTGCCCGTTCGTGTAGCAACCCGCGGGCGAGACTAAGTAGATGACCGTCCCTGCGACCTCCTGCGGACTGTGTCCATTTACATTAGCTTGCAGTTTTGACATCGAAGCGGTAGGTATACATACGTTCCAGCTCTGCGCGCGGGAATAGGCACGATGGATTTTCCAATCTTGTCAACCTGGTCTGGCGGGATATGTGGATAAGTCATCTCGGACTCGTAAACACCTGGCGCGACGCTGGAGACCCGGACGGGTATCCTTTTGAGCGCCAGCTCGGTAGCAAACATCTTGGTCAAGTGGGTCGCAGCGGCTTTCGTAGCGTTGTATGCAAACTGAGAGAAATTTGTTGTTCATCAAATAACTAATATGGATCATAGCCACCTAAACGTATGCCGTACTCACCTGGTTCTGAGCCAGTTTATTCATTCCACTGAGACTGGTGACATTGATGACACACGATGTGTAATCAGGCACGTCACTACTACCCTTCGCAAGTAGCCCCAGGAAGGCAGTGGTCATGAAATATATCGAGAACGTGTTGATGCCGAATACATTCGACCAGTCTCCGAAAGATGCGCTATCAAATAGCGCACGGCCAAGCGTCTCTGGATTTTTATGTTCAGGCGCGGTGGTGTCATTCAAAAACGGGGTCAAAGGTCCCGATATTCCAGCGCTTGTGGTGGAACAGTCCGTTAGCAGAAGACTTGAAGGAAAGGGTTTGATGTCCTAACTTGTTAACTAGAATATGCAGTTTCCCATCCTTGGACGCGACAGCTCGCTGTCCAGCAAGAATGCTCTCCTTGTCAGTTACATCCATAGGTAGCCTGTGCCATAGGAAACAGTTAAACATCCCGGCGCAGTAACAATGCGCTATATAATTTCTGAAACAACTCACGGAATAACACTACCATTGCCCTTGTTCTCGCGCGCAAATTTGGCTGCGGTATTCTCCAAAACATCCTTGCGACGACCTGTAATGTATACTTTGGCGCCATTTACCGCGAGGCCTTCAGCGATCATCCATCCGATGCCGGTACCACCTCCACTGACGAGGGCGATACGGCCATTGAGATCGAATATTTTGTCCAGTCGCAAGCTTGAGGACATTTCTCTACTTCACTGACGCGATACAAGTCGACTGAAGCAGGCGTGGGCAAACAGCGAGCAGCATGGCTTTGATTCGGAGACGGAGGCGGCTTTCCTTGTCGTCCACGAGACAAGCTCGATTGGAATCATCCCGCGTCGCCATGATAGGCGCTTATCTACTGAGTATCGTCGGCGCTTACCAGGGCTAAATTGTATTTTGCAATTGTGTTCAGCCCACCTTGCAAAATAAACAGTACGCAGCCGGACATGTATGTTGCGGTCGTTTTCGTTATCGTTCTCCGTCCACAGGTCTTAATCCGCTAATTCGCCATGCTTTCGACAGAATCCCTAAGAGATTCAATCCACAGAAACCTCCTGCCATCTGCGTCGTCAGCGATCTGATTCTCTGTGAGATTCAGACGGATTGTCAGACCCTCTCGCCGGACCGAAAAATAGGTGATTTCATTACAAGAATCACATTGCATAGCGAGGAAATTCTCATTTAATAGTGATTCGTTCGACTCTTTCGGCTATCTTTCCCTGCCCTTTTTTCGTTTCTCACTGTGATCTGCCGCAGGTGCTCAACCTCATCATCGGACTGACGGGTTAACCGCCGTATATCCGCCATCTACGAGAATTTCCTGACCGGTTGTGTAACAGCCTGCGGGAGAGACAAAATAAATGACCGTGCCCGCAAGCTCCTGTGCCCTGTACGAAGCAAGATTAGTATTACACATCAACCGAGTGCATTGTACGAGCACACGCACGTTCCAGCCCTATTCTCTGGCGTCGGGACGATGGACTGTCCGTGTTTATTGACCATCTCTGGCGTAATGGCCGCATCGGTCATCTCCGACTCGAATACCCCAGGGGCAACGCTGCAGACCCGCACAGGAATCTTCTTCAGCGCGAGCTCCGTCGCCAGCATCTTTGTCAAATGTGTTACGGCGGCTTTGGTGGAATTATATGCAAACTGACGAGGAAGCGATCACTGGCGAATTGATTTAAAGGCATAAAAATCAAGATACATGACTTACCTTGTTCTGCGCAAGCTTCGTATTTCCACTGATGCTACCGATATTAATAACGGAGGACGTGTATCCCGGAACATCGTCGTTGCCTTTTGCTAGCAGGCCGAGGAAAGCGGTGGTCACAAAATAAATGGAAAAGACGTTGACGCTGAACACGTTGGACCAGTCAGCGAAAGCCGCACTGTCGAAGAGCGCACGACCGAGCGTCTCCGGACTCTTGTGCTCCGGCGTGTTCATATCATTCAGAAACGGTGTCATAGGCCCTGCAATCCCAGCGCTGCAGATACATCGATTGATGAGCCAGCGCCACATTGTATAATGGACTGGCGCCCATACTTGTTGACTAAAATATGCAGCTTTCCTTCTTTAGATGCAACTACTTCCTGTCCCGCCAGGATGCTAGCTTTGTCGGTAACATCCATGGGGAGGCTGCACGACATCAATAGGGTGGGTTAAGGGGTGAAATTTGGTCGACTCACGGAATCACGCTGCCATTTCCTTTGTTATCGCGCTCGAACTTGGCCGTGGCTTGTTCCAAGACATCCTTGCGTCGCCCGGTTATATAGACCCTAGCACCATTCACCGCGAGAGCCTCAGCAATCATCCATCCGATTCCAGTACCACCTCCAGTGACAAGGGCAATGCGGTCATTGAGATCAAAGAGCTTATCAAGGGATAGATTGTGTGACATTGGCCTGATCAAAGAGCAAGTACAATGATAAGTAGGCAGAGCATGTGGGGAGGTAGACATCACCATGTCCCCCTTTGCTGAGCAATATGCTGGGCATGAGCGTAATGGGCAGTGGGCACAAGCCTCACACACCGGGGTTCCATACTCAAACATGTCCGGTCTCGCACTCCGGCACTGTGGGATAATTTGTGGCATCGGATTGCGAGACCAGACATGTCTGGGTATGCAACCCACGATGTGTGTGGCCGCGAGCGATGCAGCATCAAACCAAGTCCCTTACTTATATGCAGCCTCCAGACCAACTGACTGATGAATCAGCGATGCAAGAATTCGATTATGTGCGGCTCAGCGACCATCGCACGGCCTCCCCCGAGCTTCCACGCACGATGTCTTTGGCTCCGTGACCAAATGTCCATCACCGCTACCTTCCGCTGACCTTGATCGTCGCTTTCCTCTCTAGCGACATTGTCCTCCTCTGCTAGCATCTGCGAAGTTCTAGATCCCTCTTGCGTATGCTATCTTTGGCATTTTCACATCGCAGCAAAGTCCCGGGACTCGACTTGAATGGTTGGATCAGGAACAGTGCTCGAACTTCACCCAAAGACCAGTCTTGGAAGAGTTTGGTATCAAGCAGGGCTCGAGTCTTCTTGATATTTCAGACAGCATCCCTGTGTACGGAAGTGTCGATGGACTTGAGCCGACTTACGATTCAAGTGCTGAATGTGGATCAGATGTGAGATCGGTGCGCGGTCATGTATTCTGGCCAATCTGTGACCTATCAGGTGAGAGCGGGAATCCCACATGACCATCTGTGACTTGCTATTATCTTCTCTCCTGTCTTGGCATCAACAATCATCCCCTACCTGTAGCAGACTACCATGAGTCAAATCTCAAGCAAGACATATCTTACAGGTTGTGGTAAGATGGCATTAATGGCATTGACCGGCCCTATGCCATAGCAAACCATTGGTCAGAGCTCCCCACTCTGCAGATGCAGCATTGAGGGAAGCCTAACCAATGGTTTGCCACTGGTGTAAGACCGGTAAGGACGCAGCGGCGCCGTCGCCGGCAGTGGCAGTCGTTTCGACTCTGTCGCAGCGGGGAACGGTCATGTGATTGGAGTATGTTCAGACGCGATTCATGTTGAATTGATTTTGTACGTGTCATACCGCAATCGTCCGCGGTCTCCAAAGCCTGTCTAGATCTGTCATAGAACGGGAACGACTTTCTTTCTCTTCAATAATTTCTGGTCCAATCCGGAGTGTTTTTTTTTTCGATGGTTCGTATTCACGTCACACCCCTAGCCTCTCCGTCCAGCAGCAAATATCGCAAAGAAACATTTGTAATAGAAATACCAGTGCGAAAGAAGATTAGAGCACACACGAAAGTTCTAGCTCAACACAAGTCCGTCGTGATCGATGGCCAAAAATTTACCGCCTCTCCCATCCTCGACGTCCTTTTTGAATTCATGGCCGAACGCCATCGTATTTTCAAGCGTCGGCTGGCACACGAGGATGCTCCCTGGACGGACGATCGGATACTTGCGGTGTATCCCTTCACGAATGTTTACCGCATTTACGATCGGGTCACGCAATACGTTCTGCGACATGTCATACGCGAGGGAGAGCAAGATCTGCACGAAGCCTGCTTCCGCGTCATGTTATTCCGCTCCTTCAACAAAGTCGAGACATGGAATCTTCTCAGGACTCATTTCGGCAAATTGACATGGCGCGAATTCGACGTTGGAGCGTACGAGAAGGTGCTCTGTTCTGCAGAGCAGGCCATTTACGGGCACGCATACATCATCCCCGCTCCAAAACTCGGGGTAACATCTAATGCGGGAAACCACTTGCGCCTCATTCAGTTGATGATGGAACAGAACGTTCCAGGTCAACTGAGGCGGTTTCGTCACCTGAAAGATGCGCACGGCTGGTTAAGCATTTTCCCCAGCATGGGTGACTTCACGAGTCTACAGTATGTCTCTCTCCAACAGTGTATCTGCATCGTTATAACCTCCACTGATCCCTCCAATCCCTCTCGCAGACTTTTGCTTGATTTAAACATGCTTCCTTTCTTCAATTTCAGCGAGAATGAATGGATAGCACTTGGGCCTGGATCCCTCGAGTGTATCCGTAAGATTTTCGGGCCGTCCATAAGGGGCCGCGAGTATTCTGCATTCAGATACATTCATTCCATTCAGCACGAGCAATTCGCGCGCTTGGGGATCCTTGCCAACCTGGTCCCCCGACTGTGTAAAAATTCCCAAAGTGGAGTGACTATGGTCGACCTGGAACATTCGCTCTGCGAATGTGAAAAGTACAGCAGGGCCCGCTTTCCCGAAATTACTGGGCGAAGGAAGAACGTCGCAAAATGCATTTGGCGGCCGTCGAAGAAGGGTGTCACTGCCGATCTTCCGGAGCACTGGGCACAGTCAAGAATAGCGAACGCTTCGGTGCATCTCACGAAACCTCCTCCAGTAAATGACGCGGCTGAGTATGAAGTATCACATATTGTGGCCGAGAAGTCTGGTCACCAAGGCCGGCCGCAGTACCTGGTTCGCTGGGTTGGGTACAGTCCTGAAGACGATACTTGGCAACGAGAAGCAGACTTAGTCGACGGAGCCGCCTGTGTACTGAAGACTTGGAAGGATATGAAGGATCGAATCTGGTCCGCCGTGTCGGAGTATCAAAAGATGGGCAGTAAAACTCGTAGGAATGGTGCCATTCTCGGAGTCGAGGAGAAGAAATTTCCATGGTAAACGTGGAAATTGATCTTTATCCTAGACTGCTCATCCTGTAGTTTACGTTACTTATATAATTGGTGGGACGGATTAGTTGTTCTTCTAGGAATTGGTCTTTCTTAGTGTAGAATACTTCTTAGATGCCATACTAACCGCATTATCATCGCGCATGTACTTGCTTGGGGGCAGCCAATCTATGTTTGTAACGTTGTCCTTGCCTCGGCGAGTTTGTACAGTTCTTTTCGTTCCGTGAGTCGAGCTTGGATACTCTCCTGAGGATTTATCTCAGACGCGCGCGTCGCGTTGATGTAGATCGCGAGTCGATCGCGTCTGGGGCACGTGGGCCGTGTCCGGCAACGATTTAGGGAAGTCGAGCGTCTTGTACTCGTCTCGTATGTGGCACTTCTGGGCCAGGTCATCCCATCTGCGGTAACTTCGCACTCGCTTTACATATGGACGCAGTAGAAAAGGCAAATGCAGATAGGCAGAAACGATGGTGCACATCCTCACTTCCCCTTTCGGGGTTGTACTAATATCGCCAAAGGGCCAAAGAACAGAAGATTGGCGAGGGTACCTATGCCGTGGTATACAGAGGTATGTGCTGAGCGCTGCATCATCTATCTGCCTCTTATAAGCTCTATGTAGCTCGTGAGATTGCCACAGGGCGAAGAGTGGCCATCAAGAAGATTAAAGTTGGCCAATTCAAGGACGGTCTTGACATGTCTGCTATCCGTGAAGTCAAGTATCTCCGGGAGCTTAAGCACCCGAATGTAATTGAGGTACGCTCAGGATATTACCCCTCTGCTTTAAGCTTACTGTGCACAGCTTCTGGACGTATTCTCCTCCAAAACTAATCTCAACCTTGTACTTGAATTCTTGGACACGGACTTGGAACTCGTCATCAAAGACAGGTCATTAGTCTTCCTTCCCGCGGACATCAAGAGCTGGATGGCCATGACCTTTCGCGGTCTGGAATTCTGTCATCGTAATTTTATTCTGCATCGAGTGCGTCACCAACGAGCTATATTTGTTTGTGGTAATACTTACTACGCAAACATAGGATTTGAAGCCGAACAACTTATTAATCGCTTCGGATGGGAAACTGAAGATAGCTGATTTTGGTCTCGCGCGCGACTTCGCCGACCCAGGATACAAAATGACTTGCCAAGTCATCACGCGGTATGTCTTTAATTTATTAGTCCTCATTCAAGTTTTGCTCATATCATGGTGCAGATGGTACCGTCCGCCTGAGCTTCTCTTCGGGTGCCGATATTACAGCACTGCCGTCGACATTTGGTCAGTTGGCTGTATTTTTGCCGAGCTCATGTTGCGCACACCCTACCTACCGGGTGAAAGCGACATGGACCAACTAAAGACCATCTTTCGCGCCTTGGGCACGCCCACGGAGGATGACTGGCCTGTAAGCGCTATCATTGGTTTCTTTCTGAGTCGGCAAACTCATTACTTTTGTAGGGACACACGAAACTACCAGACTATGTTCCACTTGGCCAATTTCCTCGAACACCACTAAGGGATCTATTCACCGCCGCCAGTGCTGACTGTCTCAATCTCCTGAGTAAATGCCTTATCTACGAGCCACGGCGACGCATCAGTACCAAGGATGTAGGTGTTGCCATATTCATGCCCAGTGCATTGTGTTAATTTGTTTCAATTACAGGCCCTCAATCATCCTTATTTCTTCGCCCTCCCATACCCTTCTCACCCTTCCAAACTTCCAAAGCCTGCCGCGAAAGCCAACTCGTCGCATCCTCTCGACGAAGTCGACGGCAACGTTGACCTAAGTGGTCTTGGGCCCGGCGTCAAAGCGAACCCTCCGAATAAACTCAAGCGCAAAGTGTCATCAGATGAGCTCGGTAGCAGGTCAATTGCACGACGACTCGACTTCACGCAGCATCGATGATCCCAGGTCCAGAGGTGACCACAAAAGCAGGCGGCACATTAGCCATACGCCCCGCCTTGTCTCTGGATCCAGCGGCAGTAACCTACTGTAACATACACCTAATATCTACGAGTATGTAAAAAAAATTGTAAAACTAGAAGATGTAACCCAATTTGTATGGCTCAAGGGCCAACGACGAAAAGCATAACAGATACGAGATGAACAGAGCGACAATTTGAAAGAGCATCAGCGCGGGGAATCACACACTGTGCACTTGTCCGTCGCGGTAGCTGGATTGGTCAACATACACGTCTTGCATGTCCAAGTTCCTCCAGCCGGTTTCGTAGGCTGCTTGAACCCGGCCGCGGCAAAATCGAATCCTTGAACGGGTGCTGCCTTTAATTTATCCGGACGCGGGGCCTCGCAAACGGTACATTTCTCCGTGACACTCGCGGCGTTCTGGAGCATACAACTATTGCATGTCCAACTGCCCTCGGTTGCCTTCGCAGGTTGCTTCATCCCCGCAGCTGCCCAGTTGAAGCCCGCAGGCTGTGCAGGCGCAATGATAGCTACGGCGGGCTTGACCGTAAACGTTAGATCGAATCTGGGTAAGGAAGAGGCCGGCGATGCAATTGCTTGTTTGCGAGCCTTCAACGAGCTCGGTCCTGCCCCAGGAGAGGAAGTCGGGAGCGAGAACGAGTACTGCGGCAGTTCATTTGCGTCCTTCGAAAGGGCAATAGCTTTCGCATTCTGTGGCACAACCTGGGCATTTGGCGGGATGGTCGGGTTGGGATCGGAGGCCTTCGATATCGGTGCACCAAATGAAGGCGAAGTAGATATAGCGGGCGCAGCAGGAGATGCTTCACTGGAAACAGGAGGAGTAGCGGGAGAATGGGACATTGCACCATCTTCCTTCTCCTGCTCTTCCTTCTCGACCTGTATGCTGTAACGCAATTTAGAAGGCGCCCGTGGTGCGGAGGATTTTAATGCACCGAAGCCAACACGTTGCGCGGTGCCTGTCGATGATACAGGAGCAAACGGGTTAGTGAACATCGAGGGGCCCGTAGGGGAGGTACTCCGACTTCGCGGTTCTTTTGATGCTCCATCATCAGATGGCTCGATAACCTCGAAAGGCAATGAAGATGAAGTCGGCGTCGCATTGGACATTTCTGCGTCACCAACTTCTTCGACTACAATGCTGGACAGGCCACTGGGCTTTTTAGCCGTAGACGTGGCAGTGGTCTTCTGCTTCTTCGGGGGAGATCCACTTTCCTCATCACTGACCTCTTCAACTATTGCCGAAGGTTTAGAGGGGCGGATCGGCACACTACTGTTAGTACCATGGCTGGTCGGGGGTTGACGAGCTGATGCCGATATAGGAACGGTAGTAGAATTCACTTTGGCATTTTGGAAACCGGGAGGAGGTCGTGCTCGCTTACTTCCCTGCACAACGATCGTCAGTAAGCTATATCCACCATCACAAAATAGACATACCTTTGGTACCGTAGCTTCGATAATCTTCTGGGGGCTCAACTTGGTGTCTACCTCCACCGGAGCAGCAGGTTTCGAGACCTCCACCGCAGGCTTAGTCGCTGTGGAAGTCTTGGGTCTCTTCATCTGAGCCTTTCTAGCAGCAGGTCGCGGTAGTGGATTCGCTGCCTGGTATGGGTTGACAATATCTGGCTTCTTCTGAGGTGAAACCTCTTTGATTAGCTCGGCCATGTAACTGGCCGCACGAGTTGGCTTTGACGTTTGTGGAGGTGAAGGCTGTGGAGGAGACGAAGGAGACGAAGGCTCGGATCGCCCCCATGCTTGACGAAGAGGCGAAGGTACCGTAGGCGTCGTCGCTCCGATCGAGCGAGCGCGGGGAGTGGACGGTGGTGCACCGGTTGTCCTAGGCAGGCCATTCATGCCTGAGCCAGTACTTGAAGTGGCGGGGCTAGAAATAGACTGTGATGTTAACCCATTCGCTGTAGAAGTCGCTCGTGGTGCGGAAGAAGGGACATTCTGAATAATAACCGTGTCTGCATCTGGTGCAACTCGTCTTCGTTTTCCGTCGGTCTTTGGCTTCTCCGGTAACAGCTTAATGCTCGACGACCTAGAGGTGGGTACTCCAAAACTTGGAGACTGATAGCGATTTCGAGGTCGCGCACTCCCTGCGCCGTGCAGCACATATGACCCGTTAGGATTTCTTGACAGCATCTTTCGTTTAACTTGAGCGTTGGACCCTCTGGACGTTGTCCCAACAGGTTCTGGGCTTAGAGAGGTGGAGAAACGGAATGGGACAGCTGGTTCGGGATCTAGGGTTGAAGTGAATACGCCAGTGATGATGTTATTACATGGAAAACAAACCGTCTACGAGTCTGGCCATTATTGCAGTGATGCCTGCATATTCGGTAGAGGTTATTCGTCCACTTCCCCTTTGAGTTAAAAAGTTTACAATTGGTGTAATGTCTGTCGTTTCCGAGTTTACAGCATTAAGCAGATCTCTATCAATTGCGCCATATGCCTCTGGGCCTTGCTGCTGTACCGCTTGAGCAGCCGGAGCTGGTGCTTGTGCCGGCGCCTGTGCTGGTAGTGGAGCAGGCTGTGGTAGGGGTGCAGGTTGTGGTAGAGCAGGCTGGGGCTGAACTACCTGAGGATGCTGAGCAGGTATAAGTGGCTGCTGGAGAAATGGGACCTGCTGGGGAGTGAGTGGTGGCGGGGCAGCAGGCAAAGAGTATTCAGGTACCTGCAACATCGGCAGCGCACGAAAAGCGTACGGGGAAATATTCTCCATCTACGGGGAATATCGTTGGGCCATATAATTTAGCTGATCCGAAAGCGACACGAACCTCGTTTCCCCGGGCTGCAAGAATGTCGCCCGCGTTATTCTGCCGATGTGAACTCGACAGGACGCGCAGTGGGTTTAACATCCCGAGTATAGTCCTCAAACTCCATGATTCCTATAAGCAATAATTGATCAGAAACAGGAACCTGCATACAATACAAGGCCCACATATGCGGTACGCACCGATTGCTGTTGAGGTCTACGAAGGTAGGGCGAGGCAGCACGATTGCGTGCCTCTCTCCGAGAGTTGGAAGAAAAGGTACGCGAAACACCGCTCATTGTCTGGGATGAGGAGGGGGAGGGAGACGAGCGTGTGGAGACGTTGTGGCCGGTTGAGCATGCAGCAGCGTGCAACTCGCGTCTACCACCCGGCCCTAAACACGTCACGCGCCCGCGTCAGGCGGCTCGCGTAGCGCCCACACACACGCCTTGCTCATCGTTGTCCTCGCCGTCGCCACCGCCGAGGTCATCGCCTGCAACAATGCCCCAGAAAGTTGTCGAAACCCCCTTCCCTCTCATTGATGCAGACCCCCATGCTTCTCGCGTGATTCGCTATATGCGCCCATCCGACCTTGGTGTTTGGGCCGCTGCAACTGGTGCATTCCCTGCAGCACTATACTTCTGGGGTACGTTCTGCTAGTGAGCACATGTAGAATCTGAATCATACCTTGACTGTACTGTATAGACATGGCAGATTCGTCCAAATTCAAGCTCCGGACTCAGCTCCGTCTCGGTGGGCTGCTTGGCTTTGTTGGAGGGTTCCTCCTCGCATACCAACGGTCAAGCTGTAAGCTTATCACTACTCTGCTATATAACTTTTCTAATTTGTGGTGTTAGTCCGTTTCTGGGGCTGGTCAGAGAATCAACGAGAGGAGAGGGCTGACCAGGAGGAAATGAGTTGGCGCGCACAGCAGGGTTTGCCGTTATACGGCGAGTCTGCACAGCCTGAGTGGATTCAGGGCTCAGCATACCGCAACTCGGTATTCTCCCAGTTGAAATTTGGTGCGCCCATTCGCGAGTATGAATAGGTACTTGCTAATGACGTCCCGCAGCCGCTTTCCCAATGTTTGTTTCATTCCTCTATAGACCGGTTCGTGCTGATAATTACTCTGGACAGGTTTAACCTCGTCAATCACCCATACCATGGCACGGATCCTGAGAAGTACAAGTCGAAGGCAGATTCATCATAGACGTATGAATTGATATTTTACGTTCCTTGACAATCTATTGCGTATCTCTGCCGAAATAGTTTCTAAAGGTGACGGAAATGAATAGGTCTACTAATCTGCTAGCCGTTCATTTGACCTATATTGCTTAAGCAATGACCAATCATTGCCCCCAGAGGTATTCGACAGTTATGAACGCAAAGGCAAATGTCAAACACGCCCTCTCTTCCTCCGTCTCCCCGAGTCGTCTGCCTCAGGGTCCCCCATTTCCTGTTCTGGGGTTTTCTGCTTTCCTTCTTCTACCATTTGTTTTACAACCTTTTCCCACATGACATCATTAATACCTTTTGCCTTCCCGAGCTGCTCCCGCAACTTCGAAACCTCGCTCTCTAACTCCACAACGCGCGACTGCAACGATACGCCCACTGACCCTTTGTCCGTCTCTGACCGCACAAAGAACGCGTGATCGTGATTCAACTCGTCCGCTGGATATGAGAAGAATACCTCTGTGTCTGCCTGAATAACCAACGACGGCAATCCGATATAATGAGAAGATGAGGTATAGTAGAAGATGAAAAACCTACGGGATCCCTCGAATGTAGCATTATGGAGACCTCATGCGCGTCGCGGGCCTTTGCATCTCGTATTCGCTGAAAAGGTACAACCGGACGACCTGGTAGCTCTTTTGTTTCCGTACCAACTGTCAGGCTCAAAGTCGCATGTCCGACTAGGTCAGGTGGGCGGAGCATGGTCGCTAGGTGCGTAATGAGGAGTCCTTTGTGCGTCGACACCGTGCGCAGTAATTGGTGCGATGCGATGTCATAGATTTGGATGAGGCCTGTCTCCGTCCCAACAAGTAAGAGCGAGGAGGTTAGAGAAATGGTGATGGCTGAAACTGGGTCTCTATAGATAATTAAACAAATGAGTTTATGCCTTATTCGAAAGCACTCACCCAGTCGAGATAAGCCTTTTTTTCGCAGTCCTTGTATCTTGTATGTCAATTCGGACGACATCGTTCATCCCTGCACCACCAACTGCTTCCAAGGCGGCGCTGCCAAACTTGTCTTCCCGCTGACGGAACATATTGACCTGGTGGATTGAGCCATCTGCGGAGGCGGCGAAAAATAATCGTTCTGTGATGTCCCATGCCAGACACGACACCGGTTTTGGAAAATAAAACGTCGTGAGCAGAGACTTGGAGGATAAGTCCCACAGCTAGATATACATGTCAGAAACGAAAACATCATTGGACACACTGTGTGTTCACCTTAACAGAATGATCAAGGGACGAAGTGAGGGCACGGCACAAGGGAAAGGGGCCTACACCGCATACAATATCGGTTACAGGTAGAGTATGGTCGGAGAATGTGCAATAAGGTGTTGGCAGCTCATTCTGTAAGTCGTCGTCCAACAATCTGTTTAGATCTGATCGGACAGTGACTACCACAGACAAGAAATGAAGCTGACCTTGAAACAGACCAGACGCTAACCCCTGAGTCTTCGCTACCAGTCAATAAAGCTGAGCCATCCTGTGTAAACCGCAGGACGTTGACCTGACGGTAGTGCGCATCCCATGCATTGTGCATTATCCCAGAAGCAATCTACTGCAAGAGAGTTATTCGCTAGGCACTTATAGACGGCAGAGACTTGAGCTTGCCTCCCATAAATACACTCGACCTTGCGATGTGCCCCCTGCGCAGAAAGTCCCAGTGGGATCCACAGCGATGGTGGTGAGTTTTTCGGGAAGCACAATCTTCAGCGCAAGTTGATCCTAAGAATATTATGGGTTGAGTGCAATCAAGGATTGCACATGTCGTTCGTGCGCAACTGCATACCTTATGGAAATAATATGTGTTCAGGATCGACTTATCCGGTTGAGCAGCGAGCATGTAACCGCCTTGGCCATTGCGTGTCTGGACGATAGCGGTGCATCTTGTTCCGGCAGAAGTTTGTTTAAAAGACGCAAGAGACGTTCCAGTCTGTATGTCATGTAGGGAAATGGACCCTGAGCCTGCAGTAGGTGATGAAGGCGCTGTCGCGCATAAGATGCACTCATGTAGCTGCATAAGTCTCCTTGATTCCAGGCGTCAGGTTTGAATACTAGCAGGATAGACGGAAGATAGCCGTGAGTTACAGTACTGTTCAGAAGAGACAGACCCAGAATAATCAGAGCCACGGCGAACAAAATCCCACCGAGCTCTCGAAATTCGAAATACTTATGATTTCGTGTGATTATGTAAGAGGTCATTTCTCGTCATTTCCTGGTCCCCATGCTCAGCCCGGTGGCTCGCACTTCACCTTCTGCCCCTCCTCGACCCTTCCCCATTCCGGAGCGATGCTGCCTTGCCACATCAGAACTGCTCTAGTGACCTCCAAAATCCCCGCTCATAGCTATACGGTCCTTTATAGTCGCAATGCCCTGCGTCCCGCGTTTCGACATCGGCCAGCAGTAGCGTGTCCCTCGGCTTCGTTCCGGACCTCCTCGCGGCGCCAGGACGAGCTACCAAAATCGCCATTCCAAACGTTCGTCGAGGTCTTGAGAGAAGAGCTGCGCAAGAATCGGGAGCTGCAGGACAATGTGAAGCAGCTGCAGGGCGACGTGGACAAGCTCCAGGACTCGGAGGCGATGAAGAAGGCGCGAGCCGCGTATGAGCGGGCGAGGGTATGTTTCTACATCATGCAGGGCATTATGTTAGTGAAAGAACTCATCCGTAATGCCTTAGCTCACGTCCAGCATCAAAGAAAATCCGCGGCTGCGAGCAGCGGCAGAAGAACTTCGCAGGACCGGCGTGAAGGTTGGCGATGCCGTCTCAGAGGCACTCCGAACCATGGAGGAGAGTGAGCTCATGCGCGCAGTGCGTCTCATTCCCGCTACCACTTCCTTGCACACGCCCTGACTCACCATGCGCTGGTAGATATCCCGTGCGTCGAACGCCGTCTCCTCGACCATCGCATCGACAACAGAGCCAATACGCAATACGGCCGCGTACAAGGCACTGTCTGACACTCTGGTCGATGCGCTCGACGACAGCGGCAGCGCTAAGCACGCCGGGTTTGAGGAGAAGGAGGCGCGCCGGAAACGGCGACAGATGCGACTGGCCAAGGCAGGGAAGAACAGTATCACAGGTTCCTCTCGCATCGTCAAGGCCGACCCTGAGTACGCACGCTCTTCTGCCGTCCTCTACTCACGCATCTCACCCCTGCCTGCAGCGCCGGCGCCGCCATGGTGCTGCACAAGGACTCGCCGAGGCGGGAAAAGTGGGAAAAGCTGAAAGAGACGAATCCCCTCCTGCGCTCGTTCGTGTCGCTTCGCCAAGCATTCGACGAGTCCGAGCATCCAGTCGTGTCGTCCGTGCGCTCAGTGACACAGACCGTCGGCGGCTGGTTCGACGAAACGGAACACGCGCAGGTGCAGCGGACCATGAAGCTTATGGACCCTACATTTTCCATGGAGTCATTTGAGCGCGAACTGAGAGAATACATCGTCCCCGAGGTCGTCGATGCGTATTTAAGTGCAGACCAGGAAGCGCTAAAAGCATGGTGCGGCGAAGCGGTACGCGTGGCACCTGACTCTAAGCAGTAGTTATCATACGCTAACGAGCTTTGCAGACTTACAACGTTCTCTGGGCCACTATGGAGCAATATCTGCGTCAAGGGCTTGTCAGTGATAGCAAGATTCTGGATATACGACAAGTTGACGTGTGTGGACAGTACTTTCTGTCTGTTAGCATTTCCTAACACTAGCTCACGGCTTAGGTTTCTGCGGGCAAAATTCTAGAAAACAATGTCCCCGTCTTTGTGATCACTTTTGCGACGCAGGAGATGCTATTGTTCCGAAACGCAAAGACGAGCGAGATTGTGGTCGGCGCAGAGGACAAAGTCGAGCAATGCCATTATGCGGCTGTCGTTACTCGAGTTGAGGAAGAGTTGGACAATGAACTCACGGGCGGCTGGAAGATCGTCGAGGTGCGTGACATCACCTTGGCACTAGGATCTAGTTATTCACGGCTTGTTCCACATTCAGATGGCACGACGATCCGCACGAGCGTATTTGTAGTCGGTTGGAGCGACGGAGCCTCACCATCATTGTTGGACTCTAGGAGGTTGGTCCCGCGTCTTGCTTGCGGCATACTGGCTACTTCGATCGGGGGCAAGCCTATCCCACAGATTCTACTAGATTGCCCTGGCATCGACACACCCCACTCACCCAAAATTAGGGACTATCATATGTTTCCTGTCATGGATTATTCTGTGAATCAGGCATAATAACATTAGAGATCGTGCGGGATCTATGGTGTTCTGACACGTTCGAAGTAGTATAGATTTTGACCACCGGTCGGTCTAATACCATCTGGGATGGAGATCATAGCAATGAGCATCAAGTCAATTTGTGCATCATAGTCCGTCATGAGTTCTTGGCAATACCCGCAGCACCACTATCGCGAGCCGCAGACCAGACATCCTCCGTAGCAGCGACTATCCTCTGCTTGACGCTGCCAAAGCTGTCCAGAGCTGGTCGGACGTCCAGGGAGAAGACCGGCGAACCATCTGGCTCTGGAGGCGCCGAGTAGTAATCAATCACGTAGCGCACCTCTTCACCCGACTGTTGCCGACGGACGACCCAGTCATGCCGGTCAAAAGGCGGCTCAGTGCTGTGTGGCGACCATATCTGGTAAGCGAATGAACAGACAAGAGTGTTTTGGCACGTACTTGAATCGCGAGGGCAGCAGCCACCCCGCGAAAAGCCAGAAGCGCGCCTTTGGCGAGAGCTCACCCGGTCTGCCCTTGAACCTTGCCAGCTGAGGTTCTTCGCCACTGCAGTGAGGAGAGTCCGTAAGTGAGGCACAGCGATGCGAGGGCGCGGGGCGGTGACACTCACGGGTTCTCCTTGCGCTCCCACTTGAGTATTTCCTGCCATGCTTGTTCGTTGAGGAAGTTGTGGATCTGCACCATCGTCTCGACGTGCTCCTCGGGGGTCTCCCAGCCCTTGCGGACGAGCGCGTTGTAGAACTGCTGCGGCGAGGGATACTCCCATGTGGACGAGGCGTCGCGGGGGATAGTGGACGCCTCGCGCAGGGTGGGTAGCTCGGCGGACTGGTGTGCGGCGGGGGTTTGCGAGAGCGTGGGCATCTGGTTTAGCGGATTGAGTTCACCGGGTTCATGGCTAATAGGGCATTGCGCGGGGACTGTTGGGGACGAGGACGAGGCTAATGTGCTAGCGTCGTGCTGGATGGGGCACCGCGCGGGGGAGTCAGAGGGAGCATGGCGAACGGGGCATGAAGCCGGACTAGAGATAGCGGGTTGTGATGTAGTCTGACCCATAAGTCAAATAAGAGAGGAACAGTTGTCGTCGTCGTCAAAGAGCAGTGAAGACGGAGACAGACTCGGGGCGGAATTGCAGGTCTCGCTTTCGGGCCTTCCCGGGTCCCGGGCGCGCTCCGGGCCACAAACGGCACTCACTACTTTCTACTTACCAGCGAGCAACTATGTATGATACTTGCACGAATTATCTCATCGCCACAGAATCGTTGTATATAAATGCGTCTTCATCTATGTGTCATTAGGTCCGAAACAACTAACATCCACCCGTCGGTGAGGCTATGATACATTTGCAGCTGATACCGATATAAAACAGCAGCCCTGCAATGAGTTATGAGATGTTTGCGAGAAAAAGGAGAAATGAAATGCAAAAGGTATCACAGTGCTCCGGGGTATACAGCTCCGAAAATTATATGAGCAAAAATCTTGGGGGTATCTCGAAAAAGGATATCAGCACAGCGTCAGAAAGCGACAGCATTTCGAAGTGATACTATAGCCCAAATCAAATCGAACTCGCGATAAATGTCTTTCAGCGCAAATGACACAACGAAGAATCATCCCGGACGGGCTTGTGCAGGAACATAGCGCATAAATTATAAATGAAGCCAGTGTATCACGGAGAGCTTGTGGCATCGACAGTTAGTTGCAAATTGTGCATTGACCGGCATGTAATGACGTACCTTAAGCAATCCTTGTGGCCATGAAGACATCCGTGATGGGAGCATGGTTGTCATGATGTGCTGTGTCTTGTTATGTGTACGCAGTGCGATACACTGCAGTGCACTATTTGAGGGGGAACAGAACCAGTGCTCGGAGCTATCACTGGAACACTTGCTGGAAAGCATTCACAAGAGCGTTCTCATCGGCATCTTCGCTGCGACGCGGCAACAGTGTCATTTTTCTGCAACGGAAGCTCACGTCAATTGGATGTTCATTCTATCCGAGCCTGGAGTACGTACTGATTGTTCAGTACAAATTTAAAGTTGGTCGGCTTCTCCTGTCTTTGCTGCAATGTGGCAAGCTTCAGCTCGAGCTCCATGCGTTCCTTTTGCAGCTTCCGAAGATGCTTGCTCTCCGCTGCTCTTTTCTGTGCCTCTTTTAATTGATCTTTTTTGCTCCGCATCTTCATTTTTTCATCTTCTCGACGGGGATCGCAGTCTTCGTCCTCACGATAGATGCCTTCAGGAGTGTTATGATCAGCTTCTCTGTCAGCCATCTCGCAGTTCTCTTCGTCTACTTCGAATTTTGGTTCCCCCTCCGCTTCCTCTTCTTCCTCTTCTTCCTCTCCTTCCCGCTCTTCTTCTCCCTCGACCTCTGCGTCCTCGTGAGTGCAATCATTCTCCTCCCCTTTGCTATCATCATCACTTTCCCTTTCCCCTTGTTCTCCAGCCCAGCCCCCGTTAGCAACCAGCAACACCTCCTGTACCCGTTTTTCCGCCTTGTTTGAATGCGCGGGAATCAGCTTGAGATCCTCTTCGGTGTCTGGCATGCTCCGCGACACCTCGTCGAGGAAAGACAGCCCGAAGTCCAGCGCAACCTCTTGCAGGTACGCCTCGACCGCAGCATGCACCTCCGCCTTCTCGTGTAATAGCGAGGATGCCGGACCGTTGGCGACCACAGCCACGTCTGCGCCGCTATCATCGTCCTCGTAGTCCGGGAGCTCATCGCTCGTACACCGCGCCTCCTCTCCAGGCCCGACACTGCTGCAATCTTCCTCGAGCTCCGGTGTCCTCTCCCCGTCCTGTGACTTGGAATCTACTCTCGTCGTCATGTCTGCGTCACTGTGAATAAGACCGAAGCCCTGCGACGGCGCCACTGGGACGTCGTACGTCGAGGTGCCAGGGCCCTGGAAGACGCCAGCCATGTCTTCCATGGCATACTCTGGGATGGCGACCAAATCTACGACCGGAGGCACATATGGTCCATCGACATCAGAAATCGGGAGGCTGATGGAGGGCATGTAATTGCCGGGGATGGACGAGGGAGCGGGATTGGCTAGAGGTACGGGAGCGATCGAGACAGGTTTGGTATTCGACGCGAAACCAATGGCGTCGGTCTCCATGCGATCGCTGGAGGGATGGGGTGCGAGTGACAAAGATTCCCCGGTGGCACTGCTGACCTGGTGCGATTGTGTGGCAGCGACACCCTCCATTGCATGCGCATCGTTGGCCTCCGTTTTCTTGGACTTCGGGGGACGCTTAGCCCGGATGAGCTGCCGCTTGCGCGCGACTGTGGCGGACAAAAACTGGCGGGCGAGCGAAGCTGCCAGGGGCGCCTTGAAGCCGCTCTCCTGAAGGAGATGGGGGACACTGCGGCGCGCCTCCATCTTGCGCATAGCGCAGCCAGATAGCTTGGTGACAAAACTGGGTCGCCACTGAGCACGCCACAACGTGTCGGGCACGAGGTTCAAGTACCACTAATTAGTATGATGTTCGATCTCTCATAGCGAGCAGACGCACCTTGCGTATAGTTCTTGGTTTCATTTCGGGCCCCTTCTCCCAGAGCCGTCGCTTGAGCGCGGGTAGGCGGCTCTTGTCGTCGTAATGGCCCTCCGCGAAGCCTGTGACGACCTCAGGCGCGTGTTTGCGCTTCGCAGAGGATCGGGAGGGATGATATATGGTGGGTGCCACACAGTGGGCAAGGGACCATACCAGTTCTCCATGCTCGATCTGACGTAGTACGTTCAGATCGAGTGACCGGTTGGGTGTTCGATGCCGGCGAGTGGAGGTGCGGTCCTTGCGGATATGCTCCACATACTCCTCTCGCGATTCGAAAACACGTCTCCGCAGTCTCCGAGCCGCGCTGGGAGATGCTACGTATGGGAGGCGAGCGCATTTAGGGTAGTTTGCATGATATTGCTCGCGATACCATGCAAAATGGCTTGAGAGGTCGACTGGGGAGGGAGAAGACATTGTGTGATGGTTGGTTGCAGTGTGGTAAAAGCCAGGGGGTGTTGGGGGGTGAAATGGAACATGCAAACGAATTTATAGACCCAATCGCAGCGTAACAGCCACGGCCCAAGCGTAATTGTGGCACAGGCCGGGCCCCTGCGCGTGTGTGGCGGGATGCGTCACGTGTTGATCGTATCGCGTCCAAATGTCGGTCATGTGATCGTGGCGCGTTCTACTCTATGGCCTTCGGAAATTCGGATGAGCCTTCAGAGCAAGAGCCATGGGCCTTTCGACCACACGAATCAAAATACAAGAACGTAATCGCGGAAAGAGGGCACCTTGGTATCCTAGACCTCCAGGCTCGATCTGCGCAGTCAGTACCTGCATGGTAGTGATAGCGAAAATGAGTCACTGCCCTCAAAGAGATGGATACAGAAGCAGCGAGACGTCCTCAGATACAAGCATTTTCGAAAATCGACCTCTCCGCAGACGGTCCATACAGTATATTCAGCCATGCAAGTACTGCACAGATACGAAAGGGTACAACATACATCACTTATTACTTGTGCTGTTTCTTCCAGTTGCCATTTCTCTCAATCTATCGGGGGTGCTAGAGCGATCATGCTGAATTGGACGCTTGCAGTCTGCGACAGATAATTCAACTTCACGTATTTGGCGACATCCTGGCAAATAAGGCGTGAACATCGGCCACGAGCATTAAATGTATAATGAATCACCTCTAGTAGATTGGTGGATTCTCCTCGGTCGATGGGCCCGATCCTGCGCCCGTCGAGTTCCAGAAGGCGCAATGGCTGCGTAGTAACTACGTCCGACCTGGGAGGATTAGGTGCCTGAACGAAGCATGTAAAGTGCAGATCGGTATTAACTTCTGCCCGGGGAGCAGCAGTCTGCCCTGAAGATGCGACGTCCGCATGTATATTCGCAAACAGCGACGTGGTTTCGAGTATCTTCGCCCGTTCCTCTGGAGTCTTGTCTGCATAGGGCAAGGTTAGATACATCAAGCCTGGATTCCTATGCGCCTACCTCTGCATTCGTCAATAAATAGAGCCAGAGGGCTGTCAGGCGCGAAAGTAACAGGGGACTGTAACGGTGCAACATAGGTATATGACAATCAGGTACATGATTCCAAGTGAGCATACGTTTGCGAGTGCGTGCAACAAACCCATGGTTCCGCACGCGTTACCGATCTACGTCACGGTATCACGTCAAGACTCGCTAAAGGGCTAAATTGAAAGCGCATACAGTCTGCTTGATGTAGAGTACCGTAGGATCAACAGGATGTTGGCCCTGGGCCTTAATTCGTTCGTCTTCTTGTTTTCCTTTTTCTTCAATGGCATCAGTTAACGGGAATAGCAATATAATAGCCTTGACGGGCTGCGGGACCAACGCGAGCAACTGAGGGTGTCTTATAGCCTCTGCTACATCAAATGCAAACGCGATACGCACCTCCGGATCCAGACCATACACATCCGTAAACTGGTCCTGCGATTCGACAAGACCGGCCTTGTTAGCCCACTGGTAGCGTGGTTGCGCAGCGTTCGATGTCATCAGCTAAACCCTTGCAGCTGAAATGGCACGATCCTGCTCACACTGTTGAGCACCTAGGAGCCAATTATCAGTTGCGAGTGAAATCCATCATGACTGATTATATGGGTCACTAACATCTGGATTACTTTCCAGAGGGATCCATCGGCTTGGACGTTCGGAAGTCATGGTGAACGCGCAGAAAGTGCAGTTCAGGGAGTATTAGTTTCTGAATTACTAAATCCTAAAGACTCCTCTTGAAATCTACACGTGATACTTCCTACGTGTGCGTAAAGCTGTTCCGAAAAAGGAATCTATGAATCATGGAGCGAGCCAGGTGAGGCTGCAGCCTGCGCCGCACTGAATGTTCTATGCCCTTCTCGTTTTATTCGGTACTTTTTGGGCTCAACTTGATTTCAACCCTCATTGCAACCGAATCGTCACATTCGACCTTACCTCTCCTACTCGAACACCGTAACGATGGCTACGACCTTATATGAGACGCTAGGATTGGGCAGAAACGCATCCCCAGAAGACAGTACGCGTTGGCTATATGTAGATATACGGCTTACTGATTCTTTGAAATAGTTAGGAAGGCATATCGTCGACGGGCTTTACAAACTCATCCTGATAGGCTTCCCCCGAACATATCTGCAACTGACAAAGCAGTCGCCGAGGAAGAGTTTCGCAAAGTAGATCTATCTCGATGGCCTTTTCGTTCCCTACACTGACCCCCGCTTCAGGTGAATAATGCCTACGAGGTTCTCAACGACGAGCAGAACCGCAAAGTGCGCAGTCCGCCTTGAGTCGTCGTAAGTTCCGTGATCTCATAGCATGCAGCTCTACGACAGGTATGGTGTCTGGCCACCTCCAGCAACTGGTCCAGATAGCTCGCGGAGAACCAATCACCGCCAGAATTCCTTCGATGCTTTCAATTTTGATCCGTTTGGCTCATTTGGTCATCAACAATCATTCGTATTCACCGACCCCTTCGTGCTTTTCAACTCTCTGTTTGGCGACATACACCAACTCCACCGACAGTTTTTCGATGATGATCCATTCTCTGCGAGTCAGTTCCATGGTGCCTTTGGTCGCTCGCCTTTCGATCGTATGGGTGATCCTTTCGGGCATACTCTCATGTCACCTTTTGGTGGTTCTATCTTCGGCAGTGGGCCGGGTTTACTAGGATCTGGGCCTATGTTCTCCGACTTTATGGGACCCAATTCAAGACCAGGAGGAGCCTCGTATGGATCTGTCTCTGAGGCTGTCGGACGTAATGGGCAATGGGTCTCGCAGAGCACAGTTACTCGGTCAATCAATGGGCGTACAGAGACCACCACAAAGCGACGCGATGCAGAGGTCTGTGATATAAGCCACATGCTATGCACAAATGCAGCTGATATAATTGTATCCAGGGCAACGAACACATAACATATTCCTCTCCAGAGGGAGAGCGCTACACCATCAATGGCGTGGAACAGCCTCTCCCGAATGGGCGTGCCATTGCATCGGCCCCTGATCCTTCACAGCGGACTCGACCGCCCCCGCCACTCGCCATCGCCGCCCCGCCATCGACCGCTGCTGCGACTGCCGGTTCTTTCGCGCAGCCTTCGGCATCCGGATTTCATGCCCCGTCGTCTTCCCCGCACCAACCTCAGCCTAGGGCACAAGCTCAGCAGTACCCTGCATATACGCAGCTATCTACTTCCCCGCCTCGTCGCAGCCCCAGCGTCGGATCCCATAATTATCCAGCTCATCGTCCGCCCATAGCGGAGCCTATCCCTGCGCAGTATCAGTCCTCGCGGACCGGCTATCATGGACATAGAAGTCATGGTGCCCATGACCGCGAGCGTCGCGATGGTAAGCGCATCTACACCGGCGCTGCTCACTTAGATTCACATGTCTTCTTTAGTACACGACGCAACGCATGGGCATAGAAGCCATGGTCGCTCTCACAGAGACAAGGATCATCCTCATGAGCTTCGGCACTCTCACCGAGACGCACGGATCAGAGATGACAGAGGATACGATGGAGACAAGAGAGGGCAAGGTGGATGGTGAGCGCGCGCGATGCAGGCAGGTCGTTAGCTCCTGCCGCCGCCTGTTCATGTACTGACGCGTCCCTGCCAGGCTGAGTGGCATCACGCACTTTCTCAAAAGCAGGTTTGGCCGCGCATCCTGATTCATGACCACGCTAGTACTACACTTTGCTACAACGCTCTACTCTTTTCTCGCTTTCCATCTCCGCTCATCCTCTTTGTACACTAGATTGTATTGATAGGTTATCCCCCTTTTTTGTTCTCGTGTATGCCGAGTTCGAGATCGTAGCATTCTGCCTGTCCTAGCATTTACATTCATGAGTTGTGTAGTAATCGACAAAATTTGATCCAGCTATCCGCCGGTCGCCGCAAGACGTTTCCAATGTCTAGCTGTAGTGTAAAATGTGCTTGGTGTGAAGTACTGTATTGGCACGACACTCAAACTAGAATACTACACGACAGCGTGGTGCTCAACCCGAGAGCTACCAAGAGCAATATATGATCGATGAGACCTAACTATATGTTACAGTAGAACGAATCCGAGCTTGACTTGACATTGTGAGTGATGCGAATGTCCAGGAGAGAGGTGTAAAACGAGAGCAAGCAAAAAAGAGTTCAATAAATAATTGCCTACCAAGTACCATTGAAGGAGTGTGTGTGGTATTTCAAACTATACACAGAACCAACCGAGAGCCAAACGAGAGTCTACGACACAAACAGATCTGAAAGCCCCATTGGGAAAAAGACGCATCTAGCATGCTCAGACGACTGCCGCCGTCCGGGTCTGCATTGGAGGGAACGCGGAGGACATGGGAGAGACCTGGTTCTGCTGGAGTAGTGAGTCATTCCCATACCGCGAATCTCCTTCTCCATAGGACGCAGTAAGTGTGTTGGGAGCACTGCTCGTACTTGGCGTCTGAGGTGCCCCTGCAGTTGTTGGAACTTTGCCGATGAACCAGGACTGTGGAGAGCGTCAAGAGTGACCACATAATAAGCACATGAAATACCCACAGGAACCCAACCACGATCGCCGGTTTCCTCCTTGACAGCCTAGACAAGAGCATAATCATCAACGAGAGACCAGCGTAGCAACAATATAGACAAACATATGACCAATGGTTATATCTCTTGAAAACCCTAAGGAAGTCGTCCTTGGCCAGGTTAAGTTCCTCGTCGCCTTTCTTCTTGTAATCCATCAAGGCAATCCCCGGGAAACTAGTAGAGAGGATACTGAGCGGCAGAATGGGGGTCTTCCCAGGCGATTCCGGTGGCGAATTAGATGTAGAACCGCCTCGTGACGTCGCTTCCGCAATAGCGGAGGCAACTGGCACTTTAGTCTCAAGTAGACAACCTGCGGGGACCCAGCCCTGCTTGCTCGTGTCAGGCTCAATCGTTCCGGCGCCTGCCGGGTCTCTTTGCACGACCCACCAGCCACGAGATCTGGAGAGAATGATGAATGTATCGCCGCTACATGTGAAATGTTAGCTGGCCTTAAGAGGTCACTACGGAAGGCACTTACACAACGACGTCGAACTCATCCTCCTGCTCTGCCATATACGGGTAGATCGCAACTGCATACGATACGCCCGTCGACGGTGGGATTTCTCTCAAAACTGTAGGGGCAGACATAGTGTCCGGACCGTCTGTCACACTTGACCCATTCCCGTTGTGAGACTTGCTGTTCTCTACCAAACCAACCTCTTCGATACGGTCCTTGCTTTCCACCGCAGGCGACATCAATTCCGGCCACCCTGACTGCGCGCTCGACACGCCCGTCATGAGTCCAGATGCCACATTTAATTGGCTGTTGACCTGAAGCTTTGGTGGACGAGCACTGATGTCCTTCCCTCCCTGGGAATGTCCCTGACTACGCAATTGAGCCGAGGACAGAGGTGGCGACCTGGTAGACGATTCCGATGATGCCCTGCGCGCAGCCTGCTTCTGCTGCGCGACAGCAATAGGTGAACGGATGTCCTTGATGTGTTTAAGCATAAAGACGGGGTTCTTTTTGGCGTCTTTGAGTTTCTGGAACAGCAACAATGGCTTCTCGTCGTAGCTGAGGCATCTCTCAATGCGATTGCCTGAGAGTGCCATTATAAAAGGTTGAGGCTATGTAATGAATGAGCCGAACTTACCCGAGGTTCCATAGCAGATGAACATGGCATAGTTTTGCCAGTCGTCGTTGTTGATCTTGTACTTCTTCAAGGCGGCCGGAAGCACTTTCCATGCTGGGTCTTCTAAGCTTACTTTGAAGCTCTTCAGGTTGTCAGAGCTGTCATGTCTCACCGGCTTGGGAGGCTGTGAACTACTAGACCCAGCGTCGGAACGCGACATCGATGCTGGATCATTGGAACTAGACATAGCATGAGATCTTGATCGGTCCGACGTCGAAGGGTTGCGGCCGACATTAGAATTGATGTCATGTTCGAGACGTTGCGGAGACGGCTGTGGTGATTCCGCAGGCTCGGGAGCCGGTTTCGTGGGCGAACGAACAGGCTTCACGAAGGACGCCCATTTAAAGGAATGTTGGCGTACAGGACTTTCTGTCTCGCTCTATAAAACGTCAAACCTTCTGTGAAGGGGAGTAACCTGCGGATATGCGTACCTGCGGTCGCAATAATGTGCTACTTCGGATGCTGCTGACATCGTCAAGGCAAGAGTCCAGACTCTCGCTGAGGCGCCGATTGTCTTCCTCTAGAGATTTCAATCTCTCGCCTACGGCGCGAGGTCAGTTGAGATATGAGAGGTAGCGGTGAACACGCACTTTGCTCCCGGAGCAGATTGTACAGTCTATCTACGTTCAGCTGGCCCTTCCGCTCTTCAACTTCGGCTGTTGAACATGAGGGTTACTCAAAGCAACGGAGAGTACGCATTATTCTCACAAGGCGGAACGTAGTGGTCGGACTCAATAGGAATGCCTTGCGCAAGCTTGATATTGTAGACTCCTTTGAGAATTGAGAGTCGTTGGCCGATGGTTGCAATTCCCATTTCCTTGAGACCTTCTGCATCAAGAAGACACAAAACGTCGCCAGTTATCCTATGCTCTATTGGAGCCGTCGTGAACAGATGCAGTATCAATCAACTGAACTACACACCTCGAACCTGGCTTTCGTATTGAGGAAAGCCGAGCTTTGCGAGATATGCGTGCACATCGCCCTCGTCCCATTCGAGTATACTCGTCCGCAGCTCGCCTGAGGAGGCATCCATGTCGGGGAGAGTGATGAGAGAACAGTGAAGGTGCAACGGCGCTGCCGCTCGGAGGATCAGGTTGCGGGCCCCCGGTTCGGAGCTTAGCGGTGGCTGGGGTCTGACTTGGCGACGGCGAACTTGAATCCAAGTTCAGTTCTCCGTGCGGGGTTGATGCTCGTCGACGGCTGAGTTGAGTGGGCAAGTGCGAGGAGAAGACGTGAAAGAGCCAGAAGCGTAGGCGGCCGTGGCGGTCAACTTGCAAGTATTGCAGTCCAAGCGCATTTCAACCATGCGGAGTTCTAAAATTCCTTCTCAGACATCCCGTTTGGACACTTTTTCGTGTCACCTATCGCGGATATCTCCCTCCATGTCACGTTCTGTGACTTCTCTCTTCGCAGCAGTCGGGTCCAGCGTCACGGGGCCACTCTGCCCGATATTCGTCCTCCCCTCGTCGCTGCTGTTCGCGTCGGCGCATGGCTCTTGCTGATGGATGATTTATATACTAACGCTTGGGGTGACCCCGCAGAGGCTCTTCCAGCACTGAAGTTATCCACTAGCTCAGCCTCGTCCTGGCGTTCTCCCAAGCCTAATCCTCCTGAAGACGAAGCCGATCTTGCAGCACCCTCTTGGTCGACTGGCGCGGAGATCAAATGGGATGAACCTTCCGAGGGTGCTGGCTTTTCCTGGACTCAGACAGACCCCGACCTTGCTTGGAGCACAAGTACGGTCCAGGATATTCAGCTCGGGAAACCCGCGGATACCCCACAGACAGAAGAAGAAGAAGATGAAGTATTAGGAGTCTTACCTGCACCGTCTCTTTATGCTGCTGAAATTGAAGTTGTGAAGGAGGAATATTTCCCGTCTACTTTGCCCGTGGAAGAAGAGGTCCTGGCTACTGCTGCGCTGTCCCCGGTGTTTGCGCCTCCCTCGCCTACGCCTGATCAAGACGGTTTCGGCACGTTCGAGTCAGCAGTCAGTCCAAACGCAAACACCCCAATATCTGTGGAACACAGCGAGCATCACGTGGATGAGTGGGGAGCAGCATGGGCAAGCGCACCGCCTGCTGCTCAAGACGAGCCTGAAGATGAGTGGGAGACAGCGACACGACAGAAAGCCCAGCAAGACCGCAGAGTTGTGAGTCAGTGCCGGACATCGTTCGTGCAAGAATTGAGATTCACTATGCTATGCTGCTTTAGCCTCCCGAAGTCCTGAAATCTATAGTTAATGAATGTGAACAATTTGCTCGTGTTGTCTGGCCCGAAGCAACACCCGAAGCAAATGGTGAAGCGAATGGGTGGAAGAACAGCTGGCGAGGCGGTCTTGAGGATGTTGAAGGTCTGTGAGTAATATTGTCGTTGGCAGTTCCGTGTCCTTGTTGAGTTGTCGCACATGAATCAGCGACTCATTTTTACAGACGTTCCTCCCATCTCTATCCCTTCAGCCGCCGGCGAAGTTTGGTGAAACCGCTATTGCCAAAGGCATGGCAACATCTGTTCGTCTGACGAGGAATCTTTCTATCACGAGCAGTAGTCCGATGTCGCATTATCTTGCAGCGAAGGGCTCTACTGCGTGGGAGGTGGCAGTAAAGGAACGCAAGGAAGTTGTGGAGGATGATGTGCCTGTCGGATGGCGGATCTTGGAGAAGGAACTTGCTGTCGGAGCATCTGACAGTGCCGCTGACGCTAACAAGAATAAAAGGTCTTCCAGTCGCCTCTTCTCGTTTTGGGGTCGGAAGGAACCCACGATATCGTCACACACTCGGTCATCGTCGCTTAAAGATGTCGTTGATCCATCCCTATCTGAGGTTCAGAGCCCGAATGGTTTGGTAGAGGTGAGCGCTAGCACACACTCGAGGCAGGCGAGCCAGGAGAGCGGTCGCTCGCCTACAAGAGCGAGTGTTGACAAGGATGCATCTCCTGTAAACGCCTCGCTTTCTCCAGTGCCCGTCCAGTCTACAGTGTCTGCTCCCACCACTGTTTCGCCACCACCACAAATGTCTTCGTATTCAACCGCTGAGGTCATTGATACACCTTCTCTACCGGCGCCTTCAGCTGTATCGCGTTTCTTGAACAGATTTTCCCGAAATAAAGGACCACCAGGTGCTAGCAGTGCGCGGAGCTCGCTCGCACTTACATCTGACGATCTCGAATTTCTCTCGGATCTGGTCCCAAGCGCAAGCGATGACGGAGATGATGACCATGTTGACCATTTGAAGGCTCTGACCAGTGTAGTGAAGCCACAGTCGCTGCCTCCGATCCTGCCTCCGCCTCCATCGGTGGTCTCTCAAAATGCCCGGGCTCCCAGCAGTGTCGGTAGTGCGGCTCAATCCGCTGTAGACAGCTTAGACTCCTTGTTCGACACCCCGAATGATTTTTTGAATCCTAGTGCCGAGAGATCTACATCTTCTCTCAATGTGGTATCTCTTCAGTCCACGTTGGACGCGCCGATCTTGCAGCCATCGAGGCCGACCACCACTGCTGGGGCGATCGCGGGTTCATCGAAGTGGGATGCTAGGCCGTCCAGTCCCTCTCCATTGGCCATAGATGCCACGAAGTCGACTCCGCAGTCATTCTTTTTGCCTTCACCACCCTCTTCTCGCTCGCAAACACCCTTTAATGTCGCGTCTCAGCCTGCTTTTGCTGCACCACAACCTGTAGGTTTTATATCTAGCATGGACAAGACGAGCCGTGGTGATGGGTCGTCATCACGAATTAAAGCGCCTCCATCGTTTCCGCCTCCGCGCTCGTCGGCGACAAGCCCAGTTGTCACACCCCCGCAACAATCACCTAGTACGCCTACTTCTTCTATGCCACTCGCGCAACTGTACCCGAATGCGCATAAAGCAAATATGGCTGCTAGTTCTGCCGCCGCAATGAAGGCGGTGAAAACCTTCTCCCTGCCTCCGCCCCCTTCTTTCCGACCACAGAGCTCAAACGCCCTCCCTCCCCCACTGGCTCCACCGCCGTCTGTGTCCGTGCGAAATTTGGATGCTCGGAGACCTCCTTCACTACCATTAAGTTCATTCGACGATGATGACGAATTCTCTGATTTCATGTCCTCAGCTACGATGCCACCCAATTCGACACATTCCTCAGTACCCAGCACAGCATCACCCACCACCAACAGCCCCTTCTTATTGAAATCTCCTACAACGCAACCATTGAAGGCGCCGCAGTACCACCCCCCCAAGCGCAAGCCATTCAACAACTTCTCTGATATCTACTCTTCGTCTGCCATATTGCGAGACTCAAAGGCTCCCTCTAACTTCGATTCATCGTCACCCTCAGACTTCCAATCGCCCACCTCAGCCACCCTCTTCCAGTCTGATTCTGACTCATCATTCCAATCTCACTCACATGACGATAGTTTCTCCTCAGAAAAGTCCTTCCTCACGTCCGGCCAGTCGTCGTTTGGTTTCGACGACAATGCAATCTCGCCCGCTCTGCGCACGCCCTCTCCTCCTCGTCCACCGTCAAAGAAGCGTATACCTCTTGTGCCTTTCTCATTGTCGAAGCCCACTGGATCCGAATTACTGCAGACAGATGCGAGCTCTAACTCGCGTCTCGACAAGGCTGCATCACATCTACACACACTCAACTTAATGGAACGGGCCGCTGCGCATCCAGGTCGGTGGCCAGCGCCCCCATCTCCTGGCTTGCCGGGTCCCATACCGGGGCCGAGTTCAGCCGTGAGTTTGCCACAGATAGACCTTTTGGGTGATGGGTCGCCCAAGAGGCCGAGTGGAGATCTCCTATCTTCCTCACAGTCGTCTCCCGCATTACTGAACCCAGTTCGCGCCACATCATCTCTATCAGGCCTGGGCATTAGCGCGACTCCGAAGCCGCCCTCTATGCTGTCTCATTCGCAGTCGGCGCAGGGCACTGTCTCCGACTTCCAGCTCTTTGGATCGCCGATGGGTGGCACCAGCCAGTCGAGTTTGCAGCCTGTGCGGCCTTCGAGTACGGCGCCCGTCCCGTCGAATACACAGCCCGCAGCGAAGACCGGGGGATTGTCCGCACAAGATCTGCTATTCTTTGAGGGACTGTAGACACTTTCATGGATTTTGCATTGCAGTCGCTGTATTATGTTGTATGATGGTACTGTAATATCACCTCATTAATGATGACGATGATGACCACTTGAAATGTCCGCGACCGCCAAGGACCTCTGCAAATTAGACAGGTTCCAAATTCCCCTCTCTCAAATCGTAGGTGCTTGGCTATGATGTCGTGCAATGCGCGTAGTGATAGTGAAAGGGTTTATAGCTTGCATCATTAAACGGTGCTAGTGATGGTCGCAAACAAGCCGTGCATTTGAGCCGATGTGAACCCTCGGAATATGCAAGTCGCTTGTCAGAACATGTCCAAGCTAGATGCTCAGGTCGTGGCGACGTGACATCTGGCTTGATAGACGACAAGAGAAGGTGCACGTTGTTGTATCTTAACCTAAGCGATGCAAGACAACGCGGCGAGCCTTCAGAACAACAGAAACAACTGCGCTAGCGTTGTCAAGGGACGAGCAACGAGACCTACCGTCTATTATGGCAGATCCGCAGACCATGGGCGCAGCATGTTGGCACGATTTGGATACAACAGATTTTCGTGTTCCAAGAGTGTCTACGGAGTAAACGAGACGAGCGCGCAATACACCATCCCGGTGAAATGGCTAGTTTCGCCAAGACGACCCACGCGCCGCGCAGAGACACCATGATGAAATGGCCAGTTTCATTATAATGTCTCCGTCGAGCACATTGGGATGTCACGATAAAGTGGCCAGTTTTATCGTGACATCTCAACGCGCCCCTCTTCCGCCTACCGTACGACATATACGCCATGATGCGAAAAAAAAAAAAAGAAAGATGAAGCGAGGAGAGGTGCTGGATGATGCGTCGCAGATGTATGAATAAGGAATGTGGCGTCGAAGGCATAAGGATGATTGAGATGATGTAAGACTGAATGAATGGATACGGTGCCGGATCTGAATTGAGGTGATTGAAAATACGAGGTGCGGTAGGAGGAGATGGGGAAAGATAATTCAGAATAAACGTCGGAAGAAGCCCCTGACCGCGCTTAGAGGCTTGTCTTTCTGGGAACTTCGAAATGGAGAAACCTTGGGGGGAGAGAAGGCCGACAGGCCCGTACGCGTGGACGGAGCTGAAGTGCCCGAGAAATAACTCGCGTCCGCGCTGTAGAACGAAGACGTAGACGCAGATATTGCGGGTGTCCCCCGCAGAGAATTGAACGAGGAGTTGGTAGACTTCTTCGCGGAGGCCTCAGAATTGTGTGGGTTTCGCTTCAGCAGACGTGTCCAGAAACCCGCTTGCCGGCTTTCAGGTGCCTGAACACGCTGCCGAGGGGGAGTGCTATGGCACCCGGAGGCGCTGCGAGCATTGAACCCCTTGGAGTCTCCAATAATAAACTCGGGCGCTTCCTGGGTGTTGCGACACACGTCAGAGCCGTTTTGAGGGTCAATGAATGAGACTTACGATAGGGAAATACACGAAGGACAATCCATGATTGACTCCAGCAGATGCCTCTTCAAAGACCAATGATAGTCGCTGGGGCTGCGGGACGGGTACTGGGGCTGGCACGGGCTGTTCCATTTCTTCCTCTTCTTCCTCTTCTTCCTCGAGATTGACAATCTCGCGACCTTTGCCCTTCTCTGCCGCCGTGAGCCGTGGACTGTCATCGACAATATCTTCCTCTAGGA
Source organism: Fibroporia radiculosa (assembly GCF_000313525.1). Lineage (NCBI taxonomy): Eukaryota > Fungi > Basidiomycota > Agaricomycetes > Polyporales > Fibroporiaceae > Fibroporia > Fibroporia radiculosa. Next base: position 13,519 of record NW_012133243.1, on the reverse strand, counting down.
TTAATGCGTCCAGAACATGCATAGCGTCAAACGAGGCCTCCTGTGGGCAGTCGTCGTAATTAGCGGAAGAGGCGGGGCATAATTCGTCTGTGAAATCTGATGAATCCGACGATGTGACGCCAAATTCGGCGGTACCTTCCATCGCAGAAAAGTCGGGGGTGGTCTTGATGTCATGAGCGGTAAGAACGTGCAACGCATCGAGCTTCTTGTCCGTGGTATCGCAAGTAGCGAAAAGCGTCTCGTGGCTTTCGAACGAGTGGGTATTCAGGAGTGGGAAGTGGGTGCGAGCATCTTTGTAACAGGGAGAAGAAGTGGGGGATCCACGACTTCGGGAGGCAGACGCTGGATTCAGCGTATGCAATGTCGATTGGTACTGGAGGACAGCCTCGAAAAAGGCTGCGTCTTCGTCCTCCTCCTCATCGGATTCTACTGTATATGCTAAGCGCACGAGCGGCGGCATCTCGAATGTTGCATTCGTGACGCTTTGCTTCGTGCCAGCCGTCTTGGCAGCCTTCGATAGATGCCTCCTCGAGTAGATCTCTACCGGCGATTGGATGGTAGGCGGTTTCGAATAACGGCGCACTTCGACTCTCGAGGTGTCGGCTAAGGCAACATCAACGTGAATGGGAGAGAAATTGACAATTTATAAAGGTCTCACAGGTGCAACTCTCGTCGTCACTGTCGTCCGTGACTGCATAGGCATAATTCTCGTCTTCTCCTTCAGCCTCATAGTCGTAACTGTCGTCGTCATCGTCGTCGTCAAATTCATCTTCGTCGATACCCAAAAACAATCGACTGAATCAAAGGAGCCATGTAAGCGGCGGTGACTCATCGAGGAAGAGAAGCTCCTACCCGAGCGATGCCATGTCTTCATCTTCCTTCACGACAACAGCTTCAAGTGCGTCGTCGACGGCGCACAATTCGACGCTGCTCTCCGTGACCACTCTGGCGGCTTCGACCTCATGCAGTGTTTCCCCCTCGCCGAGGCCCAAAGCGGCAATGAGCGCAGCCATCTTCGAGGTATCCTCCGCAGGGGCCACGCAAGGCTGGACGTCTTGCCAAACCGCATCCTCGACGGGTTTATCGAGCGCCTCCTCAAGCAACCTCAGAAGGTCGCCAAAAGCCCCTTGGTGGATGTCCCCAGGCGACTGATCCAGCGACTCCACCGAGTCCGCGTCCGGAACGCTGGGTTCGCTGGAAAGTATGCGCCTGTGGGCCGCGAGAGCCAAAGTAAGCGGACGCACAATATACGGCGGCAAGAAAAACGCACTGAAGTGCGGACACATCCTCTTCGTCCTCCGCGACCACCTCATCCCCTGGCTGCTCTTCATTGTGCAAGTCCGCTGGAACAGCGAGCTCGCGTTCTTCAATTTCTTCCTCGATGCACTCACCAATCTCCGCGAGAACTTCAAGAGCGTTCTTGAAGACCACGGAAGGACGGATAGGAACTATCCCATCCGAAAGCGAAGCGCCGTTTCTCATTGAGAGGGGCCTGACAGCCCGCTCTTGGGCGCGCGTTCTTGCCTTGACGGGCGAGACGCTCCTGGAAGTCTTCGCAGGAGACGTACGGGCGACCGTGTCGAGGTACCCCCACTCCGGTACAGTCAAATACGACGACTGAGGGAGAGTGGGGATCATCTCCATAATATCCTTCTTCGATTCGTTCTCTTCTTTCTCGCCGGCGGGGACCTCGACGCCCGGGGGAGATCTATCTGCCTCCTCGGGCCTGCCGTGGCATATCGTCAGCCGTCAGCGGAGAGCACAGAGGAGTCCAGACCCCGAACGCACCTCGCAGCTCCCGCCTCGTCCTTTCCTACATATTCTTTGATCACGTCCTGAGCCGGCGTTTGCGCGGCGTCGACCACGTCCTGATCCAGCGTTTGCGCGGCGTCGATCACGACCTGATCCAGCGTCTGCGCGGCGTCGACCACGACCGCCTCCCGCGTCGCCTGTGTCAGCGAGACGATCAGGCACGCGTCCTGTCCCACGGCGAGCTCCTGGACGTCTCGCGCAGGCGCAGGAAGATCAGGAGAGGCGACAGCGGTGGGGGCAGCAACGACCGTTAGTGCACGCCCACGGGTCTTCACCTTGGGTGCTTTCGGCGCAGCGTCTGTGGTACGGGCGGCAGACGCCCGAGTCGGGCGCGCCCACGACGGGACGTTCTCCTTTCCGGCGGTCGGCGGAGGCGTCGGCGACTTGCGGCTGGGGGCGGCGGTGCCAGGTGCCCTGGGGCCGAAGGGAAGCGCCGTCTCCGAAGGCGTCGAGAGCGACAGCCTCCTGCCGGACGTCTTCACGAACGATCTTGAAGCGGCGGAGGCTGACGAGGACGCGCACGACGCGTCAGAGCCGGCGTCGGACGTGCGTGGGGGAGCAGGGAGCGAGTCACCGGAGGCGACGTTGGGGTGCGCGGGTGAGGGCGCTCCGGCTGGAGGTTCAGAGCCCGAGAGGGGACGGCGGGCGGGGAACACCTGCGCGGCCGCCTTCGGGACAGAGGCGGGGGCTCGAGCGGGTGTCGTGGACTTCTTGAGCAAGTTGGAGCCTGGTTCCTGCTTGACTGGGACTCCGGCTCGAGACATTGCGCGAAGGGCAGGACGCGAGACGAGGTGGATGGTGCTGTCGGTTTGCATCTTGCTTGCTGGGGCAAGTGACGGTTGACAACAAGGAGGGATGGCCCCAGACGGCGCGTTCATATACCGCAGACATCCTCTGTCGGCCTCTCGTTTGAGCTGCAATGTCTGCGGTCATCCAACGATGGAAATCTGCGGTGGAAAGGATTAGTACTGATCCTGACCGGTGAATGCGCTGCTATGCTGTCAGCATAGGAGGGTGACTGATAGGGAGAACGCAATTTTCTCCGCTGCCGGCAGCCTGTGCAAACGTACATACGCACCTCAACGTTGTCCCCGATGCGGGTGCATCAAAAATAGGCAGATATTGTCACTAGCACTACGTGCATTCGCCTGTAGAAATAAAATGATATCAGATGAAAACCACCTGTCGAGTATTCGATGCGACATCCTCCCGATTCCGAGGCTGACTCGAAGACCGTCGCAGCGTCGCGATCCAAGCGGCGGCGGGCGCCTCGCGACCAGCCCATCGTCGCAGTCGCCGCGACCCGGCACGAAACGCGGGCACGTGACCAACGCGCGCCTCGAAATCGAACATGGGCCGTTGCCCGCTCGCTTGCACCTCGACCGCAACGGTATACTAACCGTCTTCCCCTCCTTCGCCACACTACACCCTGGATACCTACTAACCGCACAATTATGGGCCTGACGGCCGCAAGCCGCAATTTCTACGACATCCTCGGCGTCGCGCAAGGCGCGTCGGCCGATGCAGGTGCGCGCGTCCCCCTCCCGGAGCACGATGGCCCTCTCTGTTCGGTTCTGATCAGGAAATTGCAGTGCGCAAGGCGTACAAGTTAAAAGCACTAGAAACCCACCCCGGTGAGTGGACACGAGCTGCGCAGACGGGCACGAGAGGCTGAGTCGTCGAGCATCTGCGCAGATAAACTGCCGCAGGGCGTGAGGGAGGCCGAACGAGAGGCCGCAGAGGCGCGCTTCAGAGATGTCGGGCACTCCTGTTTTGATTCTCTCGCCTGCGGGCCCGCTGACGATGTTGTGTGCACGTGTAGGTCCGGGCTGCCTTTGAGGTCCTGAGCGACCCCGCAAAACGACGCGTACGTCCCTCCTCGCTGTGATGGTGCCGACGCGCGCGGTGGCTGACGGGCCGCGGCCGAGCACAGGCGTACGACAATGGGCTCGAGTACATGCGCAAGCACGTCGACCTTTCCGAGATGCAGACGAAGCTGGCGCGCGACCGCAACGAGTGGGCGCGGCAGGCAGAGCTGCGTCATCAGGAGCGGATGCGGGTGCTGCGTGAGGAGATGCGGGCGAGTCAGAGGCGGTATCAAGACACCATGGCGAAGGCCGAGCTGCGATACCAAGAGAGGATGCGGAGCATGGAAGAGGAGCTGCGACAGAAGAGGGAGGCAGAGCGGCAGGCAGAGGGAAACATTGGCGAGACCTACGACTTGGGAGACGAGATGCTGAGGGAGCTGCGGAGGATGAATCCGGAATGGGAGATGAGACGACAAGAGGTCTTGCGCGTGAGTGGCTCTAGCTGGTCGCTGTGTTGCAGCCGCTCACCCAGTTCGTTTTCAGAGACAGGCAGAGAGGCTACGAAAGAAAGAGAGATTCCCCGTTAAGGTGTAAGAGCCACACATGTTGTATCAGGACATGTTGTACCTGTATTGCGCTACCTTTCTGGCTTAGATTTTATTCCGATATTTAAAGGACACTCCAAGGCGCATCTGATATTTGACTGGCTTGAACGGCGCTCTGCCAAATCAACCAATCTGACATTGTGCAGTATGCTGGACGAACGCTGTCGGGTCCGGACCCACTCACTCCGCACCCAGCGCTCTGAGACGACTTTTCGCTATCCGGCCTACGTCCACCACCGCTCTGTCCAGCTCGCGCCTCCATTCCTGACCGCCGACGTCGACGGATGCGACGGTGCGGAGCGGCGGCTGGTCCGGACTCAAAGACGGCTCGAGGCCCAGCGCGCCCTCCATCTCGGCCATGACGGCCGCCCTCGTCCGTCCGTTCACGAACGTGATGTAGCGGAGACCCGGGTAGCGGCGCTCGTAGCACGCGTTCAGGTGCGCGAGGCGGGCGAGGACGTCTGGTGGCGTCGCCGCGGCGGCCTGCTCGTTGGCGCTGAGGCGCGAGAGGCCGCTGACCTCGCCGATGCGCGGGTGACCGGCGACGAAGCGGGCCCTGAGGTCGTCCGGCCAGGTGGCTATGGTTGCGAGGGACGCGTCGATGAGAGCCGAGTATGTGCGGATCGGCTGGGGGGAGGACGGGATGTACGCGACGAGTCCGGGGACGAGGTGGGAGAAGAGGACGGGCGAGGGTTCGAAGAGGACGGCGAGGGCGTTTGCGAGAAGCTCGTCGCTGGCGAGGGCGTCGTGGATTGCGGGCAATGCGGACATCGTGGTCGGTGTGCAGGGTGGAAAGCTCATGGCAGGCGCGCCGTGCTCGCGTTCCGGCATTATGTAAGCATCGCATTCAAACCCGCTCCGCCGTCGGGGCATTGTCTCGGTACCAGCTATAAATTATAGCGGGCGATCCATGTGGCATTTTTATCATGCCAGTCTCGATTCTGGCGAACTGTCATGTGGGCTGCCCTCCGATGCAGAGGATATATACCGCTATCGCCCCGATAAAAAAATTTGAAACTGTCCTGAGCAGGTATGCGCAGAACGACGAAAGATGAGCGAAGCCGGGGATGAAAGCGACGCGCGCCGACAGATACTCTTTCCCCATGATCCGATTCTAATGTCACATTTATTGCATGCCAACGCAAGTCCCGACAGCGCTCTGGAACGATGAAAGAAAGTCAACACAGAAAGTCTCTACACATCTGTCTTTACGACAGATCGGTGCAGGGAAAGGTTCTAGTGTCCAAATTTCGCCTGGTGCCGAGCGAGAGCGTCCTGTCTGACCAAAACCCGCCCACAGCCCTTGCATACTACCTCCGTCATACGGAGGTGCACGGTGCGGATGTGCTTCATAAAACTCCCCCTCTTCACCTTTCTCTTGCATTGTCCCCACCGGCACACCAGCTGCTGCCTCGCGTCGCGGTCTTCGTTATTCGCGCGGTAGTCCGCGGCATGGTGCTCCTCAAAGTGGCGGCGGACGCTGCTCGCCGAAGCGTCGTCGAGCCGCGCATTGCACCCGGCCCATTCGCAGATCTTCGTTGCCAAAACACGCTCGCCTTGGGATTGAGAGCTCTGCAAGCGACGCGCGGGCTCGAGCACGTCCACGGCGCATCCTGGGGGGGAGCTTCCGCAAATGCCGGAATGCCCGTGATTATAGGTACCGGTAAGCATGCCTCTGTCCAACATCTCCGTCGTATTGAATGCCGCTTCCACCGCCACATTTTGCCCGCACACAAGTATCTTTGAGGCGTCTCGAGGCACGGTGTGGGCGTCGACGGATGTCTCTAGTGGGCCCGTTTGGGGTACGGGCATGGGGCCTTGGCTGGCGGCCATCGACATTTCACTACCCATCGCGTGTGTTGTACGCCTCGGGTCGACAACAGGCGGGTAGACCACACTTTGGATGGACGCGACTGAGGTAGAACCGTCAACCGCAAGTGCCGGAGCACGTATAGCATTGCTGGGTGAGGCGACAGGGACAAGAGTTGTGCTCCATTCCGAGGTGTAGGGAGCGGGTTCCGTCGTGTTCGTCTGCGATGGGCCTGCTCCCGTGTCTACAAGGCACAGAACGTGCACCCCGGCTGTGAAGAGCTCTGTTGCATCTTGGAGTGATACTAGACGGTAGCCAGGAAACATGTCTGCGCTGGATTGTCTGATGCACGGGAGCGTCGTGAGACCGCAGATTAAACTGAAAAGTCACAATATCACACACCTTGAAACATGTACCGAGCGTCTGGCACCGAGGTGCACCGGATCGAAGGTATACAGGTGTTCATCATAGCTCGTACCGACGTTGTCATTCAGACGTGTCAAGCTGATGCCAGGTGCACCATTGATCTCGTTGAGGAAATTCGCATAGGTGCGAGCACTGTTCTCGTAAAGTCTTTGCTGCCCAGAGAATGGGCGTTGGAAACGGCACGAGCAGCGCTGCGCAGAATCAGCATCAGTGAATGAACTATGCGGTATTCATAGAACCCTAAGAAACATTGCGAATCATCGTGACCTGGGACAGCAAAGTCGATCGAGTACACGTTGAAAACTATGCTTCCCCTCGATCCACGCGTATAGGCGCGAATGCAAACACGTACATAGCTCTCTCTGTGGTGTCCGATGGGATGTTCAGGCTGTCTTGCGCAAAGAACAACGAATCAAATTCACTGTACGGGGCGGAAGCAAGGGTCCAAGTCGTCAGTGCTCACTCAGCACGCACGAACAATGAAAAGCGTACCCAGGTCGATCCTCCCCGTTCATCCACCAAGTCGTGTTATTGGTAGCGGATGTATGGGAATACGGTGTCATGACGGGACGCAGGACGTCTGAGGCTAAGAGGTGGCGGAAGGTCTTTTATAGGTACAATGTTTTTTGTGCGGCGAATGGGTAGAGGCTTAAACATGACGAACCTTATTCCGCCTGTCGAAAGGTGAGCCGCTGGTAGCCACAAGTGGGCTCCTGGCTCGAGGTGCGCAGCGAGTGGAAGGATTGTGTGAATATAGATGCCTGACATGTGATGTAATTTTCATACCAGTGCACGTACTACATTATGCCGACTGAGTCCAGTCATGTCAACGCATGTCCTCAATCAAAGTGAGCATGATCACTCATGCCATCAAGTTGGAGAATGGAGTATGGGCATGTGAACGGAACGGGAACGGATTTTGGCAGTGGTAAGAAAATAATTTACATGTGTACGTGATACCGCCGGTAGCCAATAGTGAGCGTGTCAGCAGCAGCTGTCAACTTGGGTGCGGCCCGAGTCCAGGCAGTGACAACTACCTGAAAATTTCGTCCATGATAAGTGCAATTGATGAGTGCCGGTCAAGATGAAGTTGTAGTTGAGGAGCGCTTGCCACATCACATCAAATTGCCATGTCTTCTGATAAGCGCTGCAGACACACTTGGCCATTCAACGTTCAACACCCGCGACTGCGGAGTCTGCGAGGCGCACTCCCGTTTTGATCAATTTGATCCCAGTGAATGATGATGGTATGAGGCGAACTGCTTCTCCTTCCCAATTTAGGACATACGCAAAAGAGTGAGTTGTGATGCTTGAACTGCAGCCTTACTGAGCTAGCTTGTGTCGGAGGAATTCGCCCCCCTCCATCCTCTGGCCGAACCAGGTAAGCGGCTGAGAGACCATTTTGCTGACCGGCTAACCGAACACTTCCTGGCGCTTCCTGGCGCCGGACTCACACCCGCACAAGCCGTCCACGGAGTTCAACAGTGGTTCTAGAAGACCTGGACACCAGTTTTTAGGGGCGTCGTGCGAGATCAGTCTGCACGTTATGTGTTCACTGACGGGTCCCGGGGCAGGCCGGCGCATCATCTTTGATGCTGAGATGCTGGCACTAGCCCGGGGCGAGCATGCCGCCTTGGAGTGCGTCCCGGACGACTGTACTCACCTCGTCCTACTGTATGTGCAGACAACGCAGGAGCGCTGTCTAAGATTCTGACTGCGAGATGGGTCCAAGTCAACTAGTATCTATTTTGGCCGCCGCGTCGGTCATCCGGTTCCTCGACAAGAGCAATGGATACCACGTTACCCTGCTATGGGCGCCGTCTCATACGAGTGTAGCGCCCAATGACTCGTTCGTTGATGACTTGG
>NW_012133243.1:0-4977 GCF_000313525.1 Fibroporia radiculosa | reverse complement strand
GACAGCCGAGTGCGGGCAAAGCGGAAGCGGGCGAAGCTCATAAGTATTACAACGACGCGGGCCGCGTCGTGGGCGTCGCGCATCATCGTAGTGGGAGATATTAGATAATTAGAATGGAATCTGAACTTGAAGCAAATGCGTGTGTGTGTCCGATTGTGTGGGCTGTCCTCCGGCCTCCTCAGTATCACAACGGCGCGGGCCGCGTCGTGGGCGTCGCGCGTCATCGTAGTGGGAGATATAAGATAATTAGAATGGAATCTGAACTTGAAGCAAATGCGTGTGTGTGCCCGATTGTGTGGGCTGCCCTCCGGCCTCCTCGCTCTCGTCGCCTTCCTCCTCGGGGTCGGGTTCATCTTTCCATCTGACCCTTTTCCTCCCCTTCGGCTTCTCCCCCGCCTTCGTTAACGCCCCGGATTCCCGTAAGAATCGCCCTAGTGCCTCCATCCCTGCCCCCGTTCCCAGAATCGCTGGGAGGTCTATTGTCTCGCTCTCCTCCTTTAGGATGTGTCTGTGTTGCTCGTATCGTGTGCAAGTCGGCAAGATGTGTCTTCTCACCTGTAGGTATTCTCCACAGGGGCAGTCAACTGGTTCGGATGGTATAAAGTCAGAGTAGTACTCACCTATAAATCCGTGTCCTGTTCTGCATTCCACCATCCTCCCGTATACCTCTCGCGTTCCGTGCGTACTGCAGGGAGCGCCGCCGCATCGTCCCGGAGAAGACGATTCCAGGGACAACCGGCTTCCGCAATTTCCAGTCCCATTACCGCGCCGAGGTAGCTAGCTCTATAGATAAAGAGAGCGCGGAGGGATGATCCCGAGCGCTACCCTGCTCCAACATTCCTTGGGGACGCTAACGACCAGGCGCCGATGTTTCTCGCTCAGTGATGGGGGAAAATTGGGGCCTGACGGCGAGGAGTGTTGACCACACCAGTGTTATTCAAGTAAACGGATTCGGACCACTCTGCATGTATCTCGAGGTACGGAGTACTTATAAACCAGGAGTTAAACATTTAAAGAAAAGGAGTGCCGGCCCCTCACCGTCTTGCCTGCATGCGGCGCTCGCCGTCCTCTGCAGACATCATGGTCGATGCGCAGGGTGGAATGCTCGTTGCAGGCGTGCCACGCTCGCGTTCCAGCATCAATCACGACGCTTGTATGTTTTATTCTCCAACTCGCGGTGTATGCTGTGTATGTACATATTTGCGCCCGCCCCGCACGGCTGGGGATGCAGCGTGCTTGGACTCTCCAACCACTGCGAACGATGCGGCGCTCACTCGACGGCTCGTCTGTGCTCTCCAGCGACGACCTCTCCGACTACGACGTGATCTCCGACGGCCACCAGTCGCTCGAGTCCAGCATCGCCGACCTCAGTCACGTGGGCACCGACGGCGCCGACATCCGCGAGCCCAGTCCGTCCCGCCCGGCGAGGGACCGCTTTGACACGGTCGGCCTCTCGCCCGCCGATATCCAGGCGTACGTGCGGCGAGCGCTCCCGCCGGACGCGGGCGCGCGATACGCAGCGGATGCGGACTCGCGGACGGTGAGGGTGTACGTCGACGGGGTGTTTGACCCGTTCCAGGCCAGGTGCGTGCGCGGGCGGGTCGTGTGAGCAGGGGTGTGCGGGGCTGACTGGGGCTGGCTGGGGCTGACAGAGATGCGCTGCAGCTGCGGCAGGCAAAGCTGGCGTTCCCCTCGGTGTGCCTCCTGGTGGGCGTGTTCGCGGACGAGCTCTGCGAGGCGCACCGGACGCCGATCATCTGGGCGCACGTCGACCGGTGCGAGGTCCTGCGGCACTGCCGCTGGGTGGACGAGGTCGTCCCTGATGCACCGTGGACGCTGGACGAGAAGTTCCTGCGTGCGAAGCGGATCGACTACGTGGCGGTCGACGAGGGGTCGTCGGTGAATCCGGCGTGCGACAAGGAGCGGCTCAAGGGCTACGACCTCGTCAAGAGTCTGCGTACGCATGCATTCTGTTGCCTCGCAGGGGCTGTCGGTGCTCACTGCGCTTTCAGGGAGGGCGATTCCAACGCGGCGGACGAATGTGCTGACGTCGATCGACACGAGGGGCCTCTCGCTGTTCGTGGAGTCGACAAAGGGGACCATCCGAGGGGCGCCGCCGCAAGTTGCACCCGCGCGGCCATCGGCGAGGATTTCGGGGGACGACGATGTGAGTCCGTTCGAGGAGCCCAAGGTGGACGAGTTTGGAATCGGAATTGGAGTATGATTGTAATTATAATATATACCACAGTCTGTACGAGTGCATCCGCCACTTTGCAACTTTCCTGATCCGATCTCGGACTCGGAAGCCATCGGCTGGCGAGCGGATGCTCTCCTGAGCCTGCACCCACTGGGCCATCCGCCTCGTCCATTCTGCTCGCAGGGCGGCATGGCGGGCGCGCACCAGGCCCGTGCTCTGCCACAGCCTCTAGCCTCATCCGTCGGCGACTGGTATATATACTCATCCGACTCGGAGATAGTGACACACCACACACTGCATCTCCCTCCATGGCCCACAACATCGCGTCTACCTGGCCTTGGCTGCCTGTCGAGCTCCTCGAGACCATCCTGCTCACCGCCTGGACATCGCCTATGACAGACGATGAGCGCGCTACGCTCTTCACGTCCCTCTGCCAGGTCAACCACCGCTTCCTGTCCACCTTCATCCCCATCGCCCTCCGGGACGTTCACATCCCTATGCCCCTCTCCAGCGAGGAATACCTCCGCATCCTCCGTGAGCGCGCGACGTTTGAGAGAAACGACGACTACCTCATGGTCGACGCCTCCGCCACCGCAAACCAGCTCTGCCGCTCCCTCACGTTCTCCGTCCGCCACAACCCCAAGGCGACCCAGCTGCTCCTCGGCACGCCATCGATCCTGCTCTACGCAGCCGACGATCCCGCCGCGAGCGCGATCTCCAGCACGCTCTACATGGTCCGCATGCTCGACTACCTCCCTCGTCTCCGCCGCGTGTCCATCGAGTACGCCAACTGGGGCTTCGACGACATCGGCGAGCAGGGGCGCCTCCTCGCCTTCCCCGACCAGGTCACGCACCTCGACGTCCGCTTCACCTTCACCACGCGCAAGTACGCCGAGCTCGGCGCCGCCCTCCGCAAGGACTACTACCGCCGCTGGCACGCCGCCACGCACCTCCCGGGCGTGCGCCACCTTTCCGTCTACGGCGCGCCCGCGGACTTTGTCTCGGAGATGGTCTGGTCATGCTCCAACGCGGAGACGGTTCACCTTGACGGCCTCACGCCCCTGGACGAGCTGATTGCGTTCCCTGCGACCGTGCGCGAGCTGGGCGTGCACATGGGGCCGACCCCTCTGAGAAGGAGTGATATTGAGGAGTGGGGGCTGAAGACGGCGCTGGAGAAGGGCCTGTTCAAGCGCGCCAGGACGGGTGTCCGCATAGTCGTCTCGTCTGGGTCGCCCGAGGCCGTTGCTTGGGAGGACGCGCGCCGACTGTGCCAGAGATATAATGTAGAGCTAGTGCACTCGTTGGCGTAGACAATGTTGTCATCAATCCAGACATGATTTATGATGAATGTGTATTTCTTTTAAGACCGAGTGAATTTTAGCGCGGACCGTGGTAAAGAGCCCGACTTGATGTGGCGGACCCGACGCGCACACGTGACCTGCTCGATCGTTGACAGGCGCTTATTGCCACTCTGAAGAAAGGACAAAGAGCAGGAAAGCACGGCTACCCTCCCTTCACTCCATCCACCACCCACAGCCTACGCCCCGCACCTCTGCATCCTCGATTTTATACTGTTTCATCTCCCGTCCGCCGCTTACCACCTGCATAACAATTAGTTCGTGTAATTCAGATATTCCCTCAAGCCAGAGATACTTACTACCGACCTGCGCCTCAAGAAGACGAACGAGATGTTACGTTTCGTCGGAGCCACTGCCACCAACCATGCGCCCGCGCCCGCGCCCATCGCTCACCTTCCAGACGACGTGCTCCAGATTATCTTTTGCATGGCCGAAGGCGAAAACACCATTCTCGGCGTCGACACCCCGCTCACGCACAACGCCGCTTCTATGACCATCTCCCATGTCTGCCGCTACTGGCGCACACTCGCCTTGCGCACACCCCACCTGTGGTCACACATCGTCGTCAACGCCTTCACCGACTACTCCTTTGTCCATGAGCTCCTCGGGCGGAGCGGAAAATGTCCCTGCCTCCGCGTCTCCTTCGACGGCCGCAGCGTCCTAGCAGGGTCCGAAACCATCCCGGCCCCCTCCTTTGCACCGGCGGCCGAGCTGCTCTCCCCCCATACCGGCCGGCTGCGCGAGTTCCGAGTGACGGACGTTGAGCCGCTCGCCATGGGCGAGATTCTGCAGTACTTCACCACCCCTGCCCCCCACCTCCGCGGGCTGCACTTCTCCACGACCGCAGGGGCTTTCCTCTCTGAAGACTCGGCGAGGCTCTTTGGCGGCAGCACGCCCCGGCTCCAGGACGTCCACCTCATCACCATGTCGCGCAGAAGCACGTTCTATGGCCTCACCAAGCTCGTCCTCGCCGACCAGGACACCCTCTCGCCGACCGTGCTCATGCACACCCTGCGGATGTGCCCCGATCTTGAGGTGCTCGCCCTCGGCATCCTAGAGCCGCTCTTCGGGGACGACCCGCCGCCCGCCCCCAACACAGACATGCCCATCAGGCTCGCCCGCCTCCGCGAGCTGACCATCAACGCGCAGCACGACGACGTCCTCTACCTCCTCGCGCACCTCGACTTCCCCCCCTCCGCCGGCATCGACGTTCGCTTGCGCGGGCTCAGCTTCTCCGCGACCGACACCGGGCTCGCCGCCGCCTGCACCGCACTCCACGCCGCCACGCGCTCCATCACCACCGTCTCGCTCGCGTTCCACGAGCACGCGGACCGCTACGTCCTCACACTCGCCTCCGCGCCCCCGCGCGCCAGCGTCGCGTGGGAGTGGTACGCCGACAGCGGTAGCGGCAGCGGCGCCGCA
>NW_012133242.1:0-72303 GCF_000313525.1 Fibroporia radiculosa | reverse complement strand
CCACCATGGCTACCGCGGACGTCGTCCCACGGCGCGAGCACGGTGTGAGAGCGGCCGAGCACGCACGCATCACGCCCAGCTGGCTCCGGCGCACCATAGACGGCATGCAGGCGAAGCGAGTAGGCTGACGTCGACGGGAATGCGCGGGATTAGCTTGCACGCTCCCATTCCCGGCCTCGCGCGACGTGCGGGCGCATGAATCGCGATACACCGCACGGCCGCGGGCTGGGCTGACGGCGAGAGCGATCATGGCGCGATGGGACAATTAATATTAATCGAGATGGGAAGAGGGAGGGAGACCGCGAAGCGCAGATTGGGCGGAAGAAGACTGACAAACGCGGAGGCGATGCAGCCCGCACTCGCACTAGCACTGCACAGACCCCGCCGTCGTCGGCCGTCGCCGTGGCCAGTCTGCAGCCTCCAGCGCACACCGCGGATCCTGTATGGGGCTCTCCCCTCGGGGGCTGTAGAACCACTCTCCCTAGCGCGAGCTGACGCACCCCCCTTCACGAAATCGAGCAGGCGTGGGCAAGAACGACGGCCCACAACACCGTCCTACGCGGATGCAGCACATGCACCACGCACACCACCCCGCGCCTTCCCTGGGGCTGCGTTCCCTCGGCCTCCCTTTCCTGGGCCTCCAATCTCGCCCTAGTCCGTCCGCAGCTGCAGAGAGTCTGAGAAGTGTGCAGCCTGCCGACCTGCCGAATCGAGCCTCCGTGGTTCTGCTGCCGCGAACGCGCGGGGAATCGTGGTAGGGATCTATAGATGCGCAGATAGGCTGGTGCTAGAAATGATCTGTCACCACCACTAGGCTATCCCAGTACCGCAGCCTCGCACGCGAGCCCTGCGATCCGTGTCTCTTGGTCTGGCCCACCCGCGGATGACTGTAAACCTACCTCGCATTCATGGACGCGCGCTGTGCCTGCTATCGCCTACGCGTGATAGGCATGGAAGCCTCGAAACGTTTAGCTCAAACGTTCAGCGCAGCGCGCGGGTATCGCCGCTGCCACTGACCGTCGAGTGACGGCGAGAGCTCGACTCTCGGAGCGATGGTGGTGGAGACTGGTCGATTTGGTCCTGGGGCGCTCCGCTGTTCCGCGCTGTCGGCCGTCGTCAATGTTGGCGTTACAGATGGACGTACGTACGCGTACGGACACTAGGATGCAGACGCACGCGCGCGGGTGTGACTCATGATGCATGATGCCCTCGAGTGCTCGGTGCATGGTTCGTAATGGCCCGGGCAGAGGCGGAGAGACGGCGAAAAATTCAGGGGGACGAGGCAGATTTCGCGGGGAGATCGTCGAGCTCCAGACGCTGTCGCCCTGCATTTTCGGGACCGCGAGATCCTGACGTGGACAAGGCGAGCCTCGAGGCGTACGACGGAGAAGTAGAATCTTTAACGCCGTCCTCGAAATCGAACGCGCACGGGATGAACATGTGAGCAGAAAATGGAGCGAAACCTTTGTTGAGTGGTAGGCCGATGACAGCCTGGCAGATAGACGAGTGGACATATGGGGTACGTTACTGCAACGTTGATGTGTGCGTGGTGTACACCGAGGGCTCTCCGAGTTTCAGTTTCATGTGTGCTGTGACAACAAACGACGAACAATGGCAGTGAAATGGCAAGAGTGCGAGTCGACAGGCGCCCGAGGAGGACAAACAAGGCCCAACGGGGGCGGGGGCGGGGCCGTGACTCGTCCGTTCCGCTGCGGTCGCGTGTGCTCCCCTCCGACTCGACGTCCTCGCGAATTCTGCCCCCTCGTGACTTCATTGGTGTCCTGCTCTACCCTCTATTGACCGCCCCCGACGATGGCCCCGTTCGACCTCGACGCGTGCATCGAGCAACTGCTGCGCAAACAGCTCCTCCACGAAGCCCTCCTCCGCGAAATATGCGAAAAAACAAAAGAGGTCCTCATGCGCGAGTCCAACGTCGTCCACGTTAGCGCGCCCGTCACCGTCGTCGGCGACATCCACGGGTGAGTCTTCCCTCCTCCCCCTCTCCCGGACGAGAGCGCATAGTGAGACCCTGCCGCTGAAGCCAGTTCTACGACCTCGTCGAAATCTTCCGGATAGGCGGGTACGCACCGCACACAAACTACTTGTTCCTGGGTGCGTCTTCCTTTTCCCCCGCGCGCACGGAGCGCGTGTGCAGGCCATGCAGCTCACAGTGTATGTTTGGTGCGATGCGGATTATGCAATGCGCGATATGGAATGTGGAATGCGCGATGTGGACGGACGGTGCGATGGGAATATGCCATGCGGGATACGGGACATGCGTTACGGGATGCGGATTCTCCATCGCGGGACACCAGGCGACTACGTCGACCGGGGCCTCTTCAGCGTCGAGACCATCTCCCTCCTCACATGCCTCAAGCTGCGCTACCCGGACCGCGTGCAGCTCATCCGCGGCAACCACGAGTCCCGTGCCGTCACCCAAGTCTGTCTGCGCTTCCTCTCTTCCATACCACCACTGACCACAGGCAGACGTACGGGTTCTACACGGAATGCGTGCGCAAGTACGGCTCGTCACACGTGTGGACGTATTTCACAGACATGTTCGATTTCCTCACGCTCTCCGTCGTCATCGACGACAAGATCTTCTGTGTCCACGGCGGTGCGTCCCCCCCCCCTTCTCGCCAGACACCCAGAGTGCGAAAATGACGGCCGGCCTGGGCCCGCACACAGGACTGTCGCCATCAATCCACTCCATCGACCAGATCAAAGTCGTCGACCGGTTTCGAGGTGCGCACACGCGGGCTGTGTCCTTCCCTGCCACTCACGCCGCCGCACGACGCAGAAATCCCACACGAGGGACCCATGGCGGACCTCGTATGGTCCGATCCGGATCCCGAGAAGGAGGACTTTGCCATCTCGCCCCGGTGAGCCGCCCGCCGCGCCCGCCGCACGACTGAGCTGACACCGTGCGACAGCGGCGCGGGGTACACGTTCGGCTCGGGGGTGGTGTACAAGTTCCTCGAGACGAACGGGATGTCGCACATCCTGCGCGCACACCAGCTGTGCATGGAGGGCTACGCGTCGCTCTTCGACAAGCACCTCTCGACGGTGTGGTCCGCGCCGAACTACTGCTACCGCTGCGGGAACTCGGCGAGCATCCTCGAGGTCGGCCCCGGCGAGGCGATGTACTTCAACGTCTTCCAGGCCGCACCCGAGAACGAGCGCGACGGCCCGAGCCAGCAGGCCGCGCAGAACGTGGGCGGGAAGGTGAGCGCCGTGCACGGGCTCGCGTGCGCGGGTGTGTGCTCACCGCGCGGTTCCCCCAGCTCCCGGAATATTTCCTGTAAGTTATGCGTCGTTTGTCCCGCCTGTCCATGTCGGATACCCGCTGCCGCGCAGTCGCAGTCGCAGTCGCAGTCGCGGCAGTCGTTGTTTTCCTGTATCAATCTACCCACCCACCGCATTATCAATAACGTCGCTCCCGTGCTCCGTCCGGCGCCCTGCGTGTGTGCGTGTGCGTGTCCACGTCTATGGTGCCTTGTTCGTCCAGTCCATTGTCCGCCTGCGTGCAGAGCAGAGGGAGCGTGAGGGCTACCGCTGAGTCACGGAGAGGCATCGACGCCGCCAGCGCTGTTTCTCCGCCATCTAGATTCTCCACGCCGTGACCCGTGCCCCTGGGCGGGCCTTCGCCGCCTCAGCGTGGCGGCCAAGGCACACGCGTGCCCCCGCGCGAGGGACGACCGCAAATTTAAAAAAAAACAACGCACCCAGCGGTGAGCCCGAGCCCGCCTCACCGCTGCGTCGACGCAGCGTCCGGCGCGGAGGCTGGGCGAGCGCAGGAGCCGGTGGGGCGCACGGCGCACGCAGAGGAACGGCACCTGCGCGGGGTTGACACGCCACCGCCGCTGCCGCGCTAGCGAGCCCCGACCGAATCGCCAATTGAGAATCGAACTATTGAATATTGAGTGCGCGCACGCACAGCCCGGCCTCGCCGCGCGTGCTGCCCCGCGCCTGCACGCTCGCTCAGCTGATTCGGGCTGCGTTCTGCCCGATCGATGCTCTGCGCACGGGTGATGGCTACGCGGGCGAGTGATCTGGCGCTGCTCCCCGGGGCAGGGCGTTGCCGCGGCCGCTTAGCAGTGCCTTGCAGGGTGCGCGCCCTCAACGGCCGACAGACGTCGGACGAGGGCGACCGGCCTTCCAACAGTTTTTTGATTTTTTCATTTCATTTCAATTCAATGTGGGGGAGGAGGAGGCGCTCGAGCAGGGGACAATCCCGGGGGGGGGAGCAGAAGGGTTGATGTTCGCCGGCATCGGTACCGCGTGGGAGGCCACTCAGGGTGCATATGCCGGTGCAGCGGTTCGCTTACGCTCGTTGCGATCCAATCTGGTGTGCCCCACCTCTGGGCAATGCAGCACCGTTAATCGAGACGGCTGTCCACAAGCAATTTTTTTGCACGGCGCGATGCGTTGTCGCGTGCCTGCTTTCCAACAATGAGTGCATTGGCGCCTTCATCCCCTTGTATCAACGTATCAGTAATCATATACCCCGTCAGCTGTCCAAGCCAATCAATCCCACGTCCCACCCGTTCCAAGGACTTTCGGGCCTTGAATATCGGACTGAAATAGTGTGCGGCCTCCCATGCGCAACACACCAGCCACGCTGAGAAACAACAATGCGTTACGCAACCTGCAGTCTGATAGATAGCATTCAAACCTAGGGAGAAAACGTACATAGTGCGACGACGTACGGGTACATGGACGTAGAAGAAGCGTCAGCATAGCATGGATCATGTCAGATAGAGGATGGTCCATAATGTGACGGCTGCGCACGTCTCGCCCAAACACCGTCGCCTGCACCGAGTCAGATGGGACTAAGATCGTCCCGTCAGCACGCCGCAGATGTGTCAACCGCTTCCATCAACCAACCACGCCGTAGGAACGGCAAGTATATCGATGTCCCGGTACCCCGTCGTGCACTCCACAGCCAGCGCCGGGGGGATGAAGCTATTCGGTAGAACAGTAAGGCGGCAAGGAGAAATAACCCTCTTAGAATGTGGTTCCCCCAGCGCGCCCAAAGCAGGCGCACAAGGGTCCGCAAAAGGTCGCGTTTCCTCCGACGGCCGTGCAGCAAAGTTGGAACTGAAGAAGCGTGAGACACAGGGTAGCCGTAAAATGGATTCCAAGCAGCTGTAGCTGATTGTGATGGACGGATGACCGGCGCCAGCGGCGAATCTGGTTTCAAACATACAGATGGATGGGATTCAGTGGCAGAGGTAGATCCGGATTCTTGGTTGTGGAGATGTGGAGAAGATGGTCGTCGTAAGGGATCGTCCAGCTCGGCAATCGACGGCAGGAGCCCACCCCAGTCTGTTCGCGATATATTCAACACCATCTGTCAGGAGCCAGGTGCGCTAAGAACCTACCAGATGGTAATGCCTCCGGAGGGAAATACTCTAGAAGTCCAGCACGCGACGGGAAAAGAACGCGCGAGAGGACAGAGGATGGGAGCATTCGCCTGGAGATGGTGACATCATCAGCAGCCAGTACGGAGACAGTCACTACGTTCACCCGCTTTACAATGCTCCACATGCTTGATTGTGCCCAGCTGTAATTCAGGATAACAACTTGAATGGCCGTGAATTCAGGGGCATCCGGCAATCGTAAAAATTTTGACGTACCGGCCGCTAACATTCCGGGAAATTTGGGTATCACTTCGTGGATGAACCAGCGGATGAGATCAATCTGTCCCTGGATCCCGTACGTGAGAGGGGTTGATACAAATGCCGAAAAATTTTCATACAAGATTCTTGTACGAAACGCCTTCCATATCAACAATTGCAATATACTGTAAGATCGGCTGGCGCGCTGGTATCTGTTCCACATCACACAAGGAATTGAGCCGCTGGAGATGCAACCGCAGGAGCTCCATACAGCCGACTAGTATGTCCCGACTGTCAACGGAAATTTCAGATATCCCAGACAATCTCAAAAAGACCACTGGCCGCTGCCCGGAAGGATCACGGGCGTTGACGGGAAGGCAGCGTATGAATGACGGACTACGGATAGCCGATTGCGGCAGCACGTTCATCCGCCAGAGTAGCTGTATCCTAATGGATTCAATAGCATAGGGAACAACGAAGTCATGGCGCTGAACAAAGTCCGTGAGTACGAATGAGCGCCAAGGCCGGCCGCAACGATGGACCGAACCTTCAGGACACGGAACATGGATTCTGGGGTAGCTTTAGAAGCAAAAATCACACTCAAGATGAATAAGAACTGACGTGTGTCTTCAAGCCATTGTCTCGCTGACGCTTCATTGTCAGAACTAAGGGAATGTTCCTGCACGAGGTCTGGCAGAACGTTCTCCAAAACTGAGCTTTGTAATTCCAGAACTGTTTGGAAATGGTTCTCGTATAAATCGACCAAATGTTTGTCATGGGACTGCAACAAGTGATAGATGGACATGCGAGCCAAGCATGCGGTAAAAGGTTAGTAGTTCGGAGATTGTGGAGAGTGTAAGTGAGACTACACGGGAAGGTAGTAGGGTCAAGGTCTTTCGCATGTGATTGTGAATTGAAATAATCATGAGACCTGCGCCATACCATTAAGCGCCCAGAGAAACCGTGCTCTCTATTCTCACCCGATCTCAGCAACAACTTCGAAAGTTCGGACCTACCTAATTTCAATGACGTTCTCGTCATAAGCGTGAAAATAGTGCCAACCTTCCTCTTGCAGAAAAATGTCAGATTTGTTCCAATGGTTCCAATCGCAAAATGGTGATGTTGATATAACGTCCCTGACAATTGCCGACATACCCGGCCATGGGCGAGGAGCATTGGCCCTGAAAGACCTACCTGTACGGATGATTTCAAGCCGTATAATAATAATACAAACTAATTCTAAACAGGAAGGGTTTACTTTGTTTACCATACCGCGCGAACTCACACTGTCTACGCGAACCTCGTCGCTCCCGGGTCGCATTGGAAAGCCTGCATGGAAGCATTTTGGGTTGGACAAAGGATGGGTAGGGCTCATATTGTGCATAATGTGGGAGGAAGCACAAGGATCTTCGTCCAAGTGGTCAGGGTATCTGAGTACGTCTTAACTGTCGCTTAGTCCGCATCTCCGCGTCATAATGCCATCTCAGGTTCGCTTCCGTCGTCATTTGATACGCCAATGTTTTGGAACTCTGCGGACCTGCAGGAACTTCAAGGAACTGCTGTGGTAGGTTCGTCTGTCTTGCTTTGATTTTGTCTGAGTGCCTCATCACCGTCGAGATAGACAAGATTGGTAAAGAGCAGGCTGAGCGAGATTACAATGGAAAATTACTCCCGGTGGTGCAGGTAAGAATGACATCCCTCTGTTGATCTATGCCTCTGAACCTATTATCCAGAGTCGTGTAGATCTGTTCCCGCCAGAGTCACTATCTGAACATTATACCCTGCATAGATACCATCTCACGGGAAGCCGTATCCTCTCGAGAAGTTTTCATGTTGAACCATGGATGGGTGGGGACGATGATGTATCTGACGACGGAAGTCAAGGTCCTGATGAAGCCGTGGCAAAAATGGACGTGGATGCAGAACGCAGCGTCGTAGAAACGGGTACAATTCCCGGGAGTTCCGAGACCACAAAAGAGCTCAACGATGAACTTGAAGGACCCACCGACGACGAGGATGATGAAGACGAAGATGCAGACGATCCCGCAGATGTGGCTATGGTTCCGATGGCTGATATGCTGAATGCTAGATTCGGATCCGAGAATGTCCGCCCCTGCTTCTCATTTTTCGCGGACACAAGCTTAAAATATCCATAGGCGAAACTCTTCTATGAAGAGCATCATTTGAAAATGGTGACCACTAAGCCGATCAAAGCAGGAGAACAGATAGTACGTTTTCTTGACACTGCTTCTAGAACACAATTGTCCACGCTACTCTGCTGACTGACACCCCCAGTGGAATACGTATGGAGACCCGCCAAACTCTGATCTGCTCCGCCGATATGGTCATGTCGACCTCGTTCCCCTTGAGCCGCCTCTTGCTGGACTCGGGAATCCAGCGGATATTGTCGAGATCGGCGCGGATTTGGCTGTCTTTGCTGCGAAGAAGGACTCTCCAGAAAAGCTGCAGGACAAGATAGATTGGTGGCTAGAAGTTGCTAATGATGAGTCAGTCAAACTTTATCAGGGCTCGGCTACAAATGCAGCTGACGCGGCATGGCTCTAGCACCTTTGTTATCGGGACGGACTGTCAGCTTCCGGAAGAGTTAGTGTCTTTTGCTCGTCTTCTATTCCTGCCACGAGACGAGTGGGAGAAGGTGCGGCAGAAGAGCAAGCTGCCGAAGCCGAAGATCGATGCTCAGGTGCTTTCTGTCGCGGAGGATGTTCTCAGCCGACGAATCAACGAGTACTCAACTACTATTGAGGTTCGCCTTATTCTTTGTGTCTCGTCCCTTCAGCGGCTCAGAACATCCGTTAGGATGACGAAGCGCTACTAGCGCTCGAGAACGCGCAGCCCTTGTCCCTCAATAAGAAACACGCGCTGATTGTACGGCACGGAGAGAAGCGTATTTTGCATGGTACTCTTCAGCATGTGAACCAGCTGCAGGCACAGGCACAATCTTCCATTGGTGGTAATAACAAAAGGAAGAATAGAGATGGCGCAGAAGTCAGTGGTACAAAGGGAAAGAAAGCGCGGTCATAGGTGGCTGGGCGGCTAACATTTATTTCGCCAAACCACATACAATTGTACGTAGACAACGAATTTGATTGAGATAGAACGCTCGACAAGCGTAACGTCATCGATTCATCTAGGCTACAGCCTCCGAGAGCCGAATTTGTCTCGCCGGGTGTCCGCGCTACATACAGATGGACAGGATAACATTTGACCATCCGACACGGTGTCAACATGTCATCACGCTTGCAGCTTAGCGTCCGTTGGGGATCGCCGGACTGTTGTCAAACTACGTTCGCTGGGGTCATTTGCGGTCAAAGCCATGAGCATTCCAATCCGAAATCAGTCGGAAATGAGAAGGTAAACCCGTTCGTCGGACGGATCTTGTATTCTATGCATTGTTAGAAAGACACCGAAATCATTATGATATTGATACTACCTCAGAATAGACTGACGTTACAATGTATGAAGGTTTAGTTGTCCAATCTCCCCAATTGTACGTCCGTCTTGGCCGCGAAAGTAGCCACCATTGTTCCAATCCCTTGATTGCGGAAATAGGTTGGGCAGGCGTACTGACGACTATGTCAGCGCTGTCGCCCGACGTGATCGTAGCCCACTAACTCCAGGTCAATTAAGGTGTGGGAGAAAGTATGTGAGTAATTTTCCACTCAAAGTGATGAATGTTGGAAATCGTATGCTGGTCAAGTTGGCAAAGTATAAGCGATCGGTATTCACCGACCAGCTGTCATATTTGTTATTCTTCCGCGCCGTATTTCGTAAACGCTTGTGGGACGGGAAGGCCACTGACTGCCTCACTAGTCAAAAACAGTGCGTACATTGACGCTGAGCCTATATTTAATGTTAATTGCCTCTGGGTGACAACTGTGGACGTATTTCCAACTCGCTTGGCCGAATATCATTTGATGGGATACCCTCAGTGAATCTAGTATCTAGAAATACCCTAACTGCTCGCATCTGTTATAAACATCAGAACATATAAACCGATATTGAAATAAAGACCTTCAATAACTTACAAACACTGTTTGCGTTCGAAGGAAACTCATGGAGCTCGAACCGACGAAATGTTGCTGCCGTTGAGCGTGATCACGCTCGAAGTCCAAAATTTTTCAACCAGGTCGGCAATGGCTTGTCGCGATGTACGTTCTCCAGTGAGATCAGCGTTCAGCGCTGGGTATCCTTGAGAGCAACCTTCTAGGACAGCAGCTGAATATCGTTGTTGAGCAATTCACACGATGACGGTGGCAGTTGTCAGAAAACCTTCCAAACGAAAACGACCTCAGTGCGGTCCCCAAATTACGACAGCCTGGGCAAAACACATACCGTCGGCATTCGATTCTCTGGGTCATCATCATAATTGGGCCGCATCTGACAATCTAGGTCTATTACATGCTGAAGGAGCAAGGAAGGATGGACGTATCGCGCCGATAGAATTCTCATGTATTCTGCTCAGTCCAGGCTCGCTGTGATTGATGAGGTGATGAAATTATTGTACTTTGTCCGATGGTGGAAGTTCTGAGCCAGTCCATGATAGGACCCTCGAGAGGGGTATAGCCAACTTCGGTGATGCGGGTAGCCGTCGAACGCCAACATACGTCTTGCCGGCATTGAGCGCTACATGTTATTAATGTAATGGGCAGAAGGGGGAGAAGATCTAGAGCGCAAAAAGTAAACAATTGGGTCATCTTAACGCCAAGATCACAATGAAGGGAGAATTGGTCCGCGTTTGAATTGGTACATCGATTCCCGTCATGCGGTAAGCCAATCGGCTAACTCCTGAAAATGTGTATTGCGATCCTGAGAGTGTAAGAGTCGCTGACAGCCAGGCGGATCAGATAGGACATGCGTCTACAAGCTCATGATTGCTCCATTAGACGGTGCTTATGAGGGAGTAGAGCCACATACACTTTTTGTTTGGTTCGGAGCAAAATACTGACATTTGCTGAGATTGCATGTGACATGATCATCAGAACCTACTGAATGCTAGTATTCAGCATGAATATCGCATAAAAAGTGCGCTGCGCGCAAGTTACAAATGGTGGGTGAAACAATCAATGACAAGACTATGCGCATTCGACGAGGGTCGGCTGACCGCGAATATCGGTTCATTTGCTCTGCAATCTTCCTTTCAATCTTCCATCGACCCTATCGAGAAATACATTCCGGAAGATCCCAGGAATTTCTATAAAAGTCAACGGATAATTAATTCCAGGGACCACGGGTATTGCCAATCAAGGAACATCACGATACAACCGTTCTTATTGGCGCACCCCGCTGAATAACAGGGCTCCATTTGATACCATTCACTGGTGCAATTTCCAGAGGTATTACTTAAAATGACATCATTTTTCGCCTGCTGACTGCCGGAACACAGACAACGTACAGCATCAGCAGCAAGTCTTAATGCACAGGCCGACAGCGATCCGCTATCCTAAAATGCAATAACCACAGTGAGATGATACCGAATCCGCTCACGTTGCGGGAACGTGGATGACAACTCACTTAGTGACGCGTGTGGATTATCAAATTTTGAATGGAACCGATAATCTGACGGCAGCTAGCCTGGACTCAAGATGTCCTCCAACTCACGTAGATTGAATCGACGACAGCCAGTGCAAGTGAAGCGAACAATTCAGTCATACGTCAGTCCCCCAATAGCGGAGACAGCCGTCTGATGCTGACTTCATCAAAGTACTCATCAGCTTCGCCACAGCCTCCAGGGTGCTCGAAATCTTTTGATCGACGAAGCGGGTAGGCATAGAAGTGATTATAGGAGACAAGAGATTGATGTGAAATCTAGGGACTTAATAGCGAATAAAATTAGCCTGTTGAGGTGTTATTCATTACCGCGGAAGTTTGTCCCCGTATGCACTAGACCGACAACATAGATCAGGATTTTTGAATCGATACCCGAGCATGCCCAGGAAAATGGCCGCTTATTGCCCTATTCAAAAGTCCTTAAAGAACCAATGGGCGAGCTTACCGCCCGAGGCTCGTCAACAGTGCACTCGCAGAGGTAGACTTGTCGACAGCGTCACCGCTGCGGTGGACCTAGCTCCACTTCAAGCGCTACCCCGAGGATAGCCCAGATATCGGATACGGAAACAGAATAGGACGGGATTCTGTGGGGATGCGGTGCAGAATCAAGTGGCTAGCGTGCAGCAGTTGTGACCAAAATACTAATTCCATGACAAACAGGAGTTTAAGACCTTGATCCCAATCTTTTGTTTGAAACACCGGCGCAATGTGGAAATCATGGAGCTTGCCTGATCGTCTTCCGTCTAGTTGGGCTACCTGTAATCAATATTTAGTAGAACATGATGCTGCCTCGTACGAAAACTGACATACAACAGAGACTAGCGATCAGGTAAATCCAGGCTTCATTACCTGCTAGGCCAAAAAAGAACAAACATTGATATATAAAAAAGAGATACTTTCCACGAAGATTGAAACCCGGTCGGCCGCTGACACGAAGAGACAGGATTACAAGCGCGACAGTGGTCGGGAGTCTGGCAAAAAATAGTGATATTATATTTAATCCTTTCGTGACGTAGAGACAACTCCACCCGTAAGAGTACTCGGTAGCTCCTGATCTCCAATCGCAGACAAAAGTGCTACAGACCCTCCTACGAGGAGGATGAGCGCGACCACTGTACCTGTTAAAAGCACAAAAGGTCTTTGAAGGAGGCAAAGTAAAATATCCAACGTCAAAGCCAGACCATTCAATTATCAAGCGACTGTACTCACCCACTAACATCCTTTCGCTCGCATGAATTTCCGGCCCATTTCTCTGTGCGTCCCTGCGCGTCCTTTGTTGCCGCACAGGCACAGACAAAACACGTTCTCCCCGCCTTCGTAGCCGAAACGCATTGGCCATGCCCGCTGCAGGAATTCGTTGAGTTCCCGCACACCTCCGCAGAAGTGAAACATGTTGAGACAGCATCAATAGGTTCTGCGGGACCCGCAATGGGAGGGGGAAGCGGGCTCTGTGGTGGCTGAACTTGGGTACCGTCCTGGCGCTTTAGCTGTTTTACAGAATCCGGGATAGTGACAATCGCAAGCTTGAGGTCACGCTTCTCTACAGCGCTCGAGATGAAGCTCCGAATGGTCTCAGATGCGAGGTGGTATTGTTCGCTGTCACGTCCATGTTCCTCGGCGAGCGCAGAGAGCCCATTCAGTTCGAGAGCCGCAAACTTGTCCGTAGAGAATTCGTTGGACTCCAAAAAATCTACAAGTGTTGTCATCTCTGACAGGAATATCTGGCTTGCGGAAGAGGGGACTGAGAATATATCGATGATACGTGGGACAGTGGTTGGTAGAACTGGCTCAGAGAATATTTGGGAGTATGCATGACGTGCGCGGTCGAGATATGCTGGGATGAGAGAGGAGAGAGCAGATGGCGAAGATGCCAATGTCAATGAGAAGGATTCTTTTATGTTGATGGGGATAGCATCTGCGTGGAGGATAGTTATGAAAGCAACGCAATGAGCTCAAACAGCCCATACACACCTTCTGCGGCGTCCTCACTCATGCTAAGAAGCAATGAACTGCTTGGCCCTTGTCCAACGAAAGCTTTCTGGTGGAAGAAAGTATCATCATCTCCCAAAATTTCATGATAGTCCAGCCCGAGATGGCAAGCAAGTGCAGCTCCAGCTTGGGAGATTGAAAGCAATGGAGGAACAGAAGGTTGTGGGTAAAGATATACGTGAACGGCTTCAGACACGCCTGCCAGTAAGAGACATATAGACGCAGTTCTCATGACAAACAGATGAGCAATGCACTGCCGCAGTCTGCTGCAGTACGGTACAGTCGATGGCCTTGAGCCTCCCCTATATTTGTTCATATTTGACCTGTGGCGGGCATACTCTGTAACTGCCCTAACACGTATTGTACTCAAACTTATTCTATACACCTTATCCGAGGCAAATACTATACCGTGCAGTCCGTGGATTTTTGTTCTAAATCCCGCCATCATGTATTATCTCATGTGTAGTTGACTCAGTCTTTCAAACTTGGGAATGCTTGTCGGACTGGTACGCTGACGTGCGCGCGCCTTCTAGCTTCAAGTTCCTCCTGTCGCAGGACGCCTTTCGAGTCTTGGTCCGACTCGGGTCTGGCTGGTGGTGTATCTGCCACGAGACTTACGCGGGACGCAGCTCACCAGAGTGTCAAGCGGCTGACCGGCCAGACATTGACACTCATAATAGCGACGGAAAGCGATCTGTTCATACCTCGAGTTCCATGCTGTACCTCACCTCTAATTGCTTCCATTGACCGATGTAGTAAGATATTACACTCACGCAAATCAAAATATGATGCTATCCAATGCGGTCGCACTGAGAACTGACGTCGAAGAGATTTGTAGTGGCGGTAGCGAATAATCATACCGCCCGAGGAACAATAAGTGGTGAAAAAGTGGCCTAAGGAAGGTCTTCGAAGATACAGTACAATGTCAAAGGATGTCGATTGTTCCCGCTAAAATGTGTCCGCGCGTAGTAACTAGCCACGATTCATAGACGGCCGCACTATCTGCTCTGCTTTAGGTCCTCGCCTAATATTCAATCCGCACAGCTAGCGACTAAGCATATTTCCTGCCATGAGTCACCATCCAGAAGATTGTAGGCCCATCCTAAACGTCACTTACTGCATACCGGGATGTCCCTAAAATTTTACAACCTTCATGGAGGGTGTTGCCGACCGTTTCGGGAACGACCTAATGATCCCAGTGTGCGCACCGACCCTGATGTTAGCCTTCCTTTTCAGACGCTCCTCCGTCTTTTCCGTTCGGTCTACTTCGGCATTTCGACGCTTGAACAGATGGAAATCATCCTCGTCTGCGCCTGCATCGAGGCCCGTTCCCAGGAATAATGCCGCCGAAGCCACCTCTGTGAATCACGATCCAGAGAGATCAGATGAGAACCCCATCGAAGCACGTATTAGATGAAGACGGACCATTCTTTCGAAGAGAACAATTCTTAGCCAAATGTGATGTTTCCCCACAGAGTTTACAGCATCCACCATCTGGATACACTCCCTTCGCTTGGTTCTCCGGACACGATGAAGCCAGATGGCCCTGTCGGGAGCACACAAAGCATGAAGCAAACGGGTGTGGATTTTTCGGATTTGTGAGCTCTTTACATCGCGAAAGATTATGTCTCCGAGAGCCGCACCTGGATACAAAGTTTTTGATTAGTAGATTGTAGGAGAGTCCAGCGTAATTCCAGTCTCCAGACGATGTCGCATTCAACTCGAGAGCACGCACCTATAGCAGATGCCGACTGCATTTTTGCCCACTTTCCTTTGGGGAGTGTCTTCCAACTTTACCCCTCCCTCTCCCTTTTCATCTCTAATCCCACTAGCAATAATCTGAGTGCAATCCCGAGCAGTGTGGCCCATCGCGCGGCAAGCGAAACAGACGGTCTCTGATTCTCGCTGCTCTTTTCGCTTCAGCCGTCGTCTTACCGAGGCCTCTTTCCGTGCCTCTTCGATTGATAACAGAATTTAAGCACCAACCATAATTTTCATGCGCGGAGAGAAGCACGCTTACCCTTATAATTCTTCAACTTCAACGTGCGCTTGTCGTTGGCATCTTTCTTAGTATTTTTGCTTCCGCTACTAGATGCACTTCTGCTTTTTCCGCTTCCTGTTTGTTCCCGTTCATTACGGGGGCCGGCCGTCAACTCGACGGATTCTCCTGGAAGCGAAATTTCACCATCCGTCGCGGTGTCTTCCTTGCTTTTCCTTCGCTTCTGAGGATACAGCCCATCCTCATCTTGCTTTATCTCCATCTCAATCGCATTGTGTTGATTCGCATTGGCCCGGATCTCTTGGACGGTAAGGTCAACCCGGCGTTCTTTGTGATTAAGGCCAGCTTGCAAATACGTTCGTTTGCGCCCGACGTCGGTGTATCTTGTCATGAGGCCTGAATACAACCGGGCTGGCTCTGAGGAGGTCGGGAAGCTAAGACTCAGTCAATCACTGAGAGTAATTCCAGGTCGTCGTCCGAGCCGTCTGCCTTGACGTCACGTGCTGAATCACATTTCATCCCAGTGGGTCCGTGTGGGTCCACCGAATCAGGTCAAAAACATGTCTCATTGAACTTATCTTGAACTATCGTCGTACTTCCGAACAACTACATTCTCACGACGTTGTTGCAGGATTTTCATAAACCACGTGGCCATTCTTGTCGTATCCTACAACGGTATGTATTTTCCTAACGCTCTCCTTCTGCGGCACAATGGGATATTCCGACTCGTTTGAATCCACCAGGTCTACTTTTATGAACCCCTGAGTCGGCACGTCATCCTCTTCCAGTATTGGTTGGACTGACTCAGAGTCGGCTCGAGAAAGAGAACTAACTGCAACTTAACACCCGAAAAACCGGTTGGACGTGGACCACTTCCATAACACTGTCCGCCTTGAAAACATTTTTTTTCGTAAGCTATCTGGATGAGTCTCTACCTCCTGCGATCCTCACACAGAATCAGGTTGTACATATCTATGCTCATCGATCCAAATTTCTACCAACTCTTCCTTTCATAACTAATAACACTTAAGACTCAAGTTGGCAGCGATTGGTGCAGACATGTTATTGAAATCAACATTGCGCCTTTGCCATCAGTGCAATGATGTCTAGTGCGTGTGACTGCTCCATAATGCGCTTTCCCATTTGTGTGTTATGCGACTTTGACGCAGTGAACATCATCTTCTATACTTGTTTTGTCTAGAAAATGTGTTCCAACAGGCACTGCGGGGAATTCATTTCCAGGTTATGCTTAACAGTCTCATGCGCGAACGGTGCATGAGGCATGAGGGATCTACGCCTCAGCATTCTCCACATTTGACTCTGGGCTCCTCATCATTGTCAGTTGTGTTTTTATCACGCGCACTACAGAACGTGCAAAGTGTCCGACCACTATTTCGCGGCGTATAGTATCGGATCCCCAATGTATAGCATTGATAGTTGGGTGGATTGTCAATTAGAGACTATTTCTACAGATTCTTCTCGACTGTATGGGGCATGTACGTCCCTTGTGGGCGTATATGCAGGATCTATCTTTCACTCTGGCTATTCATGCTGTAGGTCTTTATGTCCATCAATACTCCCACGCTTCAGCTGACAATTCGAAATGCAGGGTCAATTCTTGGTTTTACTATGTGAAATTAAGTGGCAGACGAAGCCGAGTTCTACAGCGAGCTCTATCTTGCGATGATCAAAGTAGGTGCGCTTACATTCGCTACAGTTGATTCGCCTGATACAGGGGGGGTGATATTCATCTTGTACAGTGGATAGTTTGATGTTTCCTGTGCATCTTTTGTCCGATTGTTGACCGGTTATATGATCAACTCCCAATACCACGGTAGCCATAGGCTTAGTTGAGGAGGCACAATAGCTTCGATAACGAGGAGGAAGTTAGGTGCAGGTTGTATCTATCCACCATCACATTGTATGACCGCAGTGTCTGATTAGAAACCTTCTCTCTCGCCCCATCTTAGTATGAGGCTCAAGCTTGCCTACTTCATGGGGTCCTTTGCATTCCTGACTGGCACATCCATGACGCTCTGCTTGGGGTCAGGATTGGATCTCAATAGTAATGAACAACGGCAAGGAACCCAACTCAATCAGCACTGATCAATTGCACTTTCAGTCTTCTGGAACTTATATTACACCAGCACGATCCTTTGTTAGCGTAGCATTCGAGATGAGGCTGGCGACTGAAGACCCTCCGAGTATAAACCTTCGATGCTCATATACCTAGCAATCCCCAAATTGCATGTTCCGCGGACAACAAAACGACCCAAAAAACTACATGTTTAGACCATCATATTTAACCTTTCAAGCTAGCTTCCAAGTAACCAAGCTAGCATACACCCATCTTGCGGAAACACGTTCGCCTACTCGGCGTTCGCACCTGGTCCCGCACGTCCATAAGCCCATTCGCTCACCATCACTCCCGCTATGGCGGTCAGAGGTGGAATCCTGAACGGCACCTCTAGCTGATCTCCGGGCATAGTCGATGCGCTGCTGTTGGAACCAGCGTTGTTTTTGATGTGGTCCCTCTCATCCTGCGCATCAGCCATCTTGCGATAATCACGACCACTGAGATGCATTCCCTCATTATGGCTTAAAATCGAGAGCACTTCTTCTCGAGTGTACCAGCGCGCGTCTGGAATCCAGCTGAGTATTGACAAAATAATATAGGCATAACAAATGCACACCATCAAGCTCATTGTCGAGATCTGTCTGTAGCGGCTGCGATGAGTCGGCAGTCGCAAAGAAACCAACCATTAGGCTGGCGGGATATGGCTAGAATTGGCATTAGGGAGGCTCCAACGTACTATCGGAGGAATTGAGAGACACGTACCCACGGCTGACTGGAATGATACTGCACGTCCCACACCTTCACACCAGCTTCTTCCCACATTTCTCGCTTGACCGCATCCTCAAAAGATTCGCCTGGCTCAATGAAGCCCGCCATGGCAGAGTAGAATTTCGCAGGCCAGTTCTTCTGTAATATAAAGTGGGTAAACATTCTCAGAGTTACTCCGAGGTCATCACTGACGTTCCTGCCAAGCAAAACTTTTTCGTTGGCCTCATCTACTATTGCCACAATGACCACGGAGTCAGTCCTTGGGTGGCTGAAGTTGTGCAAGCCCTTCCTATTGAATAGTTAGCGCATTGGGTGAAGTGATATTCACTGAAGTCCACGAACGCAGTAGCACAAGGTTTCTTCCCAGTGTTGTCCGCCCATGGCAGTAGCGAGCTGCAGGATCTCTTCCATCCTGCCCAGTGCGAATACGAGGGAGATCCGCACGACGGGCAGAACTAAACATCATCATGCGGGAGGTTGCGCCTAGTTACCTTTGAACGACGTACCTTGTTGCGGAAATTCCAGTCTACCATGGTCCTAGCCATAGCGAATATGCTCGCATCGAACGCATCGAACATCGCCATCGCGCCCCTTGGTTCCGCGAAGGACAGTTCGGCACCTGCCTTGCCTGCTGCAGAATTCTGCAGCGCAGCGTCTAAGTCGGTTTGTTCAATGCCAGAGACATCTAAGGAGAAAAACGGTGTTCCGCTCAGATTGGCGAGCACAGTGCTCACGTCGCTCTTGCCACTGAATTCCGATGAGGGAAGAGCTTGGGCGCCAACCATAGAATCCGGTTCATGCAGACCTAGAAAAACAACAGGAGGCCCATGGAGGCGGGAACCCTCCAAGAGTAGCACATCGTTTGAAGCATGCTCTCCCTTCGCTTGACCCTGCCCGAAGAATGGAGCTGATCCGAGCAACGGCTTTACATCAGCCGTTGTAAGCCGTGCTAGCGATGGCGACTTGGTACTGGGCATAGTCGCCATCAAGGGCTGACCTCCTTGGAAGACGAGCCATTGCGAGTTGGAAGAGGGGACAACTGAATTCAGGAACGATTGGTATGTTCTCAGCCAAGAAAGCCGGTTCAAGGGCGATCCGCCAAAAAAGTTGACAACACTGACGTGGAGCTTCAAAAACTCTATGCTACTTGAACAAGTAGTTGAATTGCTCACTTTTTCGCCATCCTCTGATACCTTCTCTGCTTAGTGACTAGTAGTTGTTCGAATGGGCAGGTACAACGAACGAATGCCGAGGAAGTTGAAAGAGCAGTCAAGTCTAGGAAAGTCAGCTGCGCTCAGCTGAAGTATATAACCTCATCTCCGTGTGCAAAATCGTTCATGCAGCAGAACTCTCCAGGAAGATGTCGGACTCTGGTCAACCGGCATGCATATCTGGTGTGGCCCGGAGAGGAAGGGAACCCGTTGGATGTGAACCGTGCCGGAGCGGTACGAACCACTAAAGCGCGTGACGGGTAGTGTGTGCTTGCCTCGGGCATGCTCGGGATCGATGGGTCATTCAGTGCAACCATTACCTTCGGACAACGCGAGAACAGGCTCAGGTGCCTTGCAGGTGTCCACTAAAGCTCACCAGTGAGAACACAAGGAGACGAATCGGTCGAGATTCGTCCGATCGAATTTGGAATGCGTCAATTATGAGAAACCGCATTTACCCGAATTATATCTACCAAGTCTCCCAGCAATGCTCACGATATCTGTAGTCATTTGATAAAGGAAAGTAGAGCCGCAAATATCTAAACTCTAGATCTTGGACAGGGACTCCCGGACGAACGCTCAATGCCCAACCGCCGCTGGGGGACCAATCAGCGCGCATGACGCGTTAAGTCTTCCACCGCACATCCACAGCTGCATCTACTTACAGCGGTTAGAGATGACCTTTGAATGATCCAGGCCCCGCACGTCGGTGAGCCCATTCACTAATCAGCACGCCTGCGATGGCTGTGACTGGTGGGATCTTGAACGGTACTTCAGATAGAGGATCAACCGCTGTCGCTCTGTCGCCCTCGCCGCTTTGTACAGCGTCCCCGGCTAAAGCGTTTGCAGTAGACACCTTCTTCACAGTATGGTCTCGCTCTTCCTGTGCAGCCGCAAGTTTGCGGTGGTCCCTGTTCGTGATATTTGTCCCATCTGCATGATTGAGGATAGCTAGAATTTCTTCGCGGGTGCACCATCTGGCATCTAAGATGGATTAGTCATTGCTTTTATGAGATCGCGGGAGATTAGTCGAAATACCGTCGAGCTCATTGTCGAGATCTGTTCGCAGCGGCTGAGACGAATCCGCAGTGGCATAGAAGCCTACCATGAGGTTAGCTGGATAAGGCTAGAGTGATGTGTCAAACAATTGAACCGTCACATTCAACCACAAACTAACATACCCAGGGCTGTGTCGAGTGGTACTGAACATTCCACACTTTAACACCTGCTTCTTCATAAATTTCGCGCTTGACCGCATCCTCGAACGATTCGCCAGGTTCAATGAACCCAGCAAGAGCCGAATAGAACTTCCCGGGCCATTTTTTCTGCGGTACATCCAGGATCATTTAGGATACACTAAGCCATCCTAGAACAAATTTGACCTACGTTTCTGCCAAGCAACACCTTGTCTCCTGATTCATTAATCACAGCCATAATAACGACGGCATCCGTTCTCGGATGGGAGAAATTGTGAAGGCCCTTCCTATATTAGACGTCATCAATGTTAGGACCGAGCAAGACTGTTCAGGAACATGAATACGAACGCCGTAGGGCAGGGCGTCTTACCATCGTTATTTGCCCATGTCAGAAGAGATGTGCAGGACAGCTTCCATCCTGCCCACAGGGAATAGACGGGAGAACCACATGCCGAGCAGAACTAGTTTCGAGTGACACATGGTTAAAATATAAAACGTGATCTGTAGGAGGCCATACCTTATTGCGCGTGTTCCAGTCAATCATACTTCTAGCTTCCGCGAATATACTCGCTTCGAAAGCATCAAGGGCACCCATCGCAGCACGCGGCTCAGAAAATGTAAATTCTGCTCCGGTCCTGCTTGCCTCAGACTTCTGCAAAATCTCGTCGAGTTTTGCTTGGTCGATACCAGTCAAATCGAGAGAAAAGTAGGGCGTGCCCTTCAGGTTGGATATCACTGTAGCGATATCGCCCTTTGCGCTGAAATCGGACGAGGGTAATGCATTTGCCTCGCCAGTTTGCGGCTCATGCAAGCCCAGAAAGCCTACTGGAGGGCCATGGAAGCGAGCAGCCTCCAGAGTCAACACATCCGTCGGAGCATGGTCGCCTGGGTTTTGTCCTTGCGAAAAGAAAGGCTCCGGACCTAAAAAGGGCCTTACGTCCGTAGATGTGAGTCGGGCAAGCGATCGTTTGGCGGAACTGGGTTCGGAGATGAGCAACGGTTGTCCAGTCTGAAAAATGACCCATCGGGTTGCAGATGCAACGGCGATAGCATTCAGAAAGTTATGCGAGGTCCGCAGCCAGGAGAGGCGATTCAACGGCGAGCCGCCAAGGAAGTTGACATAACTGCGATCCAGCCGCCAGAGCAAGCATCAGCCCTGTTCATGAATCATGATTGTCGTGCACCCACGTTTCGGCCATTCTGTACCCCAGATTCCAAGACGTGCAAGCAGCGGGCAAGTGATGCGAATGTGGGGATGTAGGGACAACGAGGCAAAGTGAGCGTTCGTCCGGAGACGGGGAACGGAGATATTCTCACTGTCCGAGCCCATGCTTACTCACTCCCGGCACCACCATCCAGGACCATCACCACGCTACAAACGGGAGATATGGCGGTGCCCGGTCAGCAGATTCCTGGCGACCTAAGAAGTGCTCAAGATAGGCCGAACTGACGACGGTGCCAGGGAGAGTCAGAGAACCGATACCTTGCTTGGTCTGCGTGTCCGCGCTTCGCCTTCGCGCCTGTCACACTGCCGTACACCCCGACCTCAGGCCACTCGTGCTGTTCCTGGCCGCTAATGATTACGCTACAAATCCCTCGGTAGCCAGACTTTCCACTCGGGCCCATATCTGCTGTACAATGGTCTTGCTCGTGGTGCTAGGCGACACTAAGTTACGGGAACCCTCAGGTCCGCGCTCACAGCGTGCAGAACACGCAGCACACCGGCGTTACACAAGAATCAAACTCGGACTCATTCAATCAAATGCTTCTGGCCCTCGCGCATTGTGCGTCGTTACGAACAATGCGTATCTTTGGCGTGGATAACGTTGCGAAGATACACGTAGGAAATGAATATGGCACCGCACCGATCATTTCACCCAGCCAGAGTCTGCGTCCACTGTCTGAATCATTGGGTCCCCCATTGTCTCCCAGATTTGGCTTGTGTGTGCTTGTGCCTGTGGATATATTTAAAGACGACCCCAGCATCCGTACCTGCACGCAATGTCTTACCTCGCTTGGCCTGCTAAAGTGCGTTGAGATTGCCGATTTGCAATTGTACACACTTTTGACTACTCCGCAGCCGATTTTGCCTGGAGATTCTGTTCTCGAGGACAAAGCGACGTTCGTACCGTTTGTTCTTCGCTCGTCTCGGCCCTGCAAAGCGGATAAAGCCTGTCAGATAATAATCATGAGGGCCTTGCGCATGAGCATCAGCCTTCCACGGCCCCTTCATGTTTCCTTTTTTGGCATCACAATGCGACTTCAACCTGTCTCATTACGGTATTCCGTATGTACTCTCTATGCTGATTTCTGCGCAATAGTTGTACACGCCGCGATGTCATGCGATCTCCGTGGCGTAGGCGGAACTCAAAGCTCGTCTTATATAAAACCGAACCTTGCGCCCGCTGCTACCCATGTAATGACCCCCTCACGACCCTCGTACGTTCCGCTCTTCGATCCCTATCTATCGGAGTGCCTTCGTTCTCACCCCGTATCGCAGATGGCATCTGACGCTCCTTCGAAACTATCTCGCCGCCGCACCGAACCCGACGTGCCGTCTCCGCAGTATGTCAATCCCGCACAGGCCATCGCAGACGCCTGGAAGAGGGAATCGCCGGAAAGCCAAAAACAATGGCGAATGGCGGACGCGAGGCTGAGGGAGCAATATACAGTCCCTCGACGTTGGCTAGTGGCGAGGAGAACATATGCAGCGAAAATGTAAGGATATGTATTCTGGGACGTATTTATCCGGCGTATCAGTACGTCGAAGGAAAAGGGCCTGCAGCTTTTTGCGGCTCTTTGGGAGGTTGATTCTAATCTTTCGACTTTCGTTTGTTGCATATGCTATTTTATTAGTGACGTTGTGCCATATGCCATTCGCTCCTTGAACCAACCGATGTTGACTTAAATCTTATCTCATCGCTGCTCGTCAAGCGCGCGCGATGATTGGCTCTTTGATTGATGTGCTGGACAATCTGAGATTATCTCTCTACTTAGCCCGAGTCACAAAACAGTTTGCCGCGTCCTTCCAGCTCGTCTCCAGCGACCTCTTCCTCTGGTTGTTTTTGTGTGATACACTCTTTAACGTCTGCCACTAGCCCGTCTCGCCATGTCGAAGACAGTGATTGACCTGACCGCAGGGACTGCAGGAGGAATCGCGCAGGTATGTAGCTACTGAATCGTGTATTGGGGCTGTTTATAAACATATATTGCATTGCAGGTGCTCGTTGGGCAGCCATTTGATATCGTCAAAGTGGTATGGATGCAACACGTATCGCTCTGGAAGTTGGACTATGTGATAAACCTATTCTCTCGACTCTCCAGCGAATGCAAACGGCTCCAAAAGGAACTTACAGCGGAATGCTGCACTGCGCGGGAGGTATTCTGAAGAACGAAGGTCCTTTGGCTTTTTATAAGGTATGTGGATTTATGATTCCCTAGCAACTATTCTAGTGTTCATGAAATACGTTATCTGTATAGGGCACCTTGACGCCTCTGTTAGGCATCGGTGTCTGCGTCTCGATCCAGTTCGGCGCCCTGGAGTCGTCAAAACGCTTTTTCGCTAAGAGAAATATCGAGAGAGGCATAGGCGGTCCTGATGGGTTGTCATTAAGTAGCGGGCAACTATTCGCAGCCGGTGTGGCTGCGGGAGTTGCCAACGGTGTTGTATCAGGCCCTGTAGAACATATTCGTATACGTGCGTCCACGTCTACTTTACTCTTTTCTTGATGGCTTCAATCCTGATGATACGTCATTCTTCTAACATAGGTTTGCAAACGCAATCCGCGACCAATCCTGCATTCGCAGGACCCTGGGACGCAATAAAAAAGATCTACTCGTCATATGGTATTGCAGGGATCTACAAGGGCCAAGCTGTCACACTCTGGCGTGAATCTGTTGGCTACGGCATCTATTTCCTGGCATACGAGAAGCTCATGCAACATGAAATGGCTAGTAAAGGTATCCGGCGCGACCAGGTGAATCCTGCGCGCACTGTCCTTTTCGGTGCCGCGGCAGGGTATGCGGTATGTCCGCGTTGTTTCCCCGAGAACATCTACTTCATTGCTTGTGACTCTAGCTTTGGGCGGTGATATACCCCATAGACATGATAAAATCACGTATGCAGACCGACGGCTTCTCTCCCGCGGACGGCCAAAAATACAAGTCGACCTTGGATTGCGTGCGTACCGTATGGCGAACAGAGGGTATCGGTGCGTTCACTCGCGGTCTTGGACCTACTTTGATTCGGTACGTGTCTAATACTGCAGATGTATCGTTCCCGACTTGTCTGAGACATACGGCTATTCGCTTTGTTGCAGATCGCCCTTTGCCAACGGGGCGACATTCTTAGGCTTCGAGATGGCCATGAGGTTCCTCAAACCATCAAATTGACCATGACTATTCTACACAGCAAGGAGAAGTAGCATACATCTACTAATAATCTAGAATTTTAAAATGTGAGCTTAGAGCGTTGGAGTTTGGTTAAACTGGTTGATTTTTCGACTGCCATCTGAACGAATAAAACGTCAGCTACATAAATATGCCTTGCCCCGTCGACGCGATAATTTTCAATGTGGGATCCAACGGCACTCGTACGTATGATGTTGTCTTGTCCACGACATGCACATGCGGTAAGGAAGCCCATGGATTCAATAACGAACACGAGAAGATTTGTTATGTGATCACGTACTATACCTGTAGGCACTACATTCCTATATATTGACTTTGTAACTCAGAACGCCCCCTGGGCACAGTGTAGTACATTGTCAATGCTAGATATATATATAGTGTATACGCTGATCAGTGATGCAACGTTATCCTGAATCTTGTGTCATAGGTATTGAGTGTCAGATTTTGACCTGATGAATGTCTCCCGTTTATGTCTTGAAATATGACGATAGAAATTGATCAAGCAAGTGAATACACATACAAGTAATATATTTACAATTGCATCCTAATATCCTACACGGCGAAACAGTTACAGTACACTCTTAAGGATGGAGTCGCCCTCAACGAGGATGCAAGGACCTCCGTAGATTGCCTTATCCTCGAATCCGTTCTCCTTGATATATCTAATGACAGCCTCGTCTTCCGCTCCTGGTTGCAGCCAGACAGCAGGGATATTCAACGTCTTTGCCTGCTCAAGCAAGCTCAAAGTGATCTAGACGAAGCCACAACATCACTTGAGATGTAAATGCTGTAGAGTTTACTGTAACTTACCTTAGGATTTGTGATAATGCTGACAGATGTCTCTGATGGACTGGGAAGATCGACGAGCGAACGTACAACCTGGACCCCCTCTAATTCATCCTCTTTCTGCGCGTCCCCCAAAGGGAGTCAGTGTCTGAGATGAAGAAACTTTCAGAGCGAGACTGGCTAACAGGGTGAACAGGCGTAACAGCTTTGTCTCGCGCGAGGTACCATTGAAGGACCTGGTTATCGGTGAGTTACACAATGTTCGTTTTAAAGAAACACGAGTGGACACACCTTCGTTCCCCACTTTGACTGGTCCTTGGACGCACCTACGACAGCATACTTAGATGAGGATAAGAATTTCCGTTTCACTTCTGCATCTGCCATGATGATATTTGTATATGTCGCCGAAGAGGTGAATATGGTGCAAAACTCACCGCGCAACTGGCGGCTTTATCAATGAGGTAAGATAGCTCTATCAGCAAGTCACGCAACTCGAACTGCGGACATAAGGGGATAGCTAGTCATGAATCGCCATCTAGTGAACGCTCCATAAATACGAATTAAAGGTCCTCGCTGATGCATGCGACGGGGTGCGTGCAATATGTCGACAGCCTTACGGAATCGAGAGCTGTCCTCGCTGAGATTTCTTGTAAGGCATGTGACTTAAATGGCCCGTGCGCCAACTGACAGCATATATAAGGCGGTCCCGCACATTGCATTTCTTCATACTTACCTTGATGGCACAAGCCCCTTCATGTACCCGGGTTTGTGGGCTATAGGGGCCTCTCATAGTACGGCGACCATGTCCTCAGGGGGAACCTGTGGTTTGTATGGGCTCCGGCTCATGCACCGTCTCAATATTTTCCTGTCCCACTTCGGCCCTCGGGCTGGGTGGGCCTTATTTTTTGTCCCTTTGCTGTCATAACCCTAACCCCATGGCAAGTGAAAGTAAATTCTTTTGTCTGTTCTTCGCTGCGATTATACCCGATAATCCCTCCTTATCCAAATGTATGTTAGCTCCAGCATTCTTTTGAGTGTAGTGCGGTTGCCTTGTTTGTATATAAGATGCGGCCAAAGGATGAGCTCATTAGAAGCTACAGTGATCTGGAGAGCACCCTTGGTCTGACAGTTACTCTGAGTCTGACCTTCATCATTGTGGCCGGGCCCCTTCTAACATAACCTTTACCTGTCTGCAGCGGGGTTGTCCTCTGTTCACCGGTAATGGACTCGGTGGACTTTCTATCGATGCCTGGCCTGCATATACTGTCATGGATACATTTCCCAGAGCGTTCAGTTGCTCGGCACATTCTCTATGGTGTGATCATTGGAGTCTCACTGTCGTTGACATCAACTTCACTGGTGGCATACTATCAAGAGCGCAAGAGGCTACGTGCCACTAGGCAATTCAATCTGCGTCCAATTGAGCTTCGGGGCGACGAGATTATTAAAGGAGTTACTGGTCTCATTGGTGTGTAATTTGTTTGTTTGGAATAATCTGCTCGATGCTGCATAGAAGCACCCAAACATTATAGGAAATACTCCATTGGTGAGAATCAACTCTTTGAGTGACGCTTTAGGTGTAGAGATCTTAGGGAAAGCTGAAGTGAGTCTTGTACCTACCTGCCGTATTTGCTTTTCGGGTATTCAGCAGCTAGGTAGTTCCTAAATCCTGGAGGGAGTGTGAAGGACCGAGTCGCTGTGCAGAGTGAGTATATGCGCCTAGCCAACCGTATAAATACAGCTGAATTATATACTGGCCATCTATAGTGATTGATGACGCCGAACGTCAAGGTCTGCTGCGCCCACATACCGGTTCTAGAATTTTTGAGGGAACAGTGGGCTCTACCGGGATATCTATAGCTACTGTAGCCAGGGCTAGGTAGGTGTCAATGATTTCGTCGAAACTAGCACGTTTGATCAGCAGACACGCAGGGGATATGAAGCGAGTATGTATCTTCCTTGTTTAAACTGACATACAGACATTTTGATATTTGTCAACAGCTATTATCATGCCAGACGACGTTGCAGAAGAGAAGGTGAAGGCATTGCGCGCTCTCGGCGCCGATGTGGAACGAGTCAGACCTGCCAGCATTGTTGACAAGAAACAGGTGCGCGTCCCGTTCCATTATGTGTCTTGATTGGAAGATGGGATGAGCTCAATCATTCTGATTTCATTTACATGAGTTTGTTGTGCGTATCGCGCATATTTTTGCTGTAAGTAGTACTAAGTACATTTGAACAAATCTGCTATGATAGAATTTGGCACGAGAGCGGGCCAAATATTTCGGGTTGGAAAACGGGCCGACAGACCACCTGCCCCGCGCCCACTTGCTACCCACTCCGAGTTCTTCGGTTCTAGTGTCCACAGCAGCAACGGATGCGTTAGGAGCAGAGCATTATGTCATGACATCTAATGACGAAGAAAACTTTAGGACTGGACCGCGCGGTTTTTTCGCAGACCAGTTTGAGGTACTTATTCTGTGTTACGCCAAAGGCTTGTCCACGTATTGAACTTGGGTAGAACAGGAGTAATTACGAAGCGCATTTTGACGGCACGGGCCCAGAGATCTGGAGACAGACGAATGGGAAAATTGATGCCTTCGTATCTGGCGCAGGTAACTCAAGCAGACACGTAGTATGAGGAATTGCTGAGAAGATCTGTACACAGGTACGGGAGGAACCATCGCTGGGACGGGCCAATTCCTGAAATCAATGAACGAGGACATCATTGTCGCCCTATCCGATCCCGACGGTAGTGGACTGTATAATAAGGTGATAGCGAATACTCATGTCACCTACATTGAGCTGATTTCCGTGAGCAGGTGAAGCACGATGTAATGTTTGATCGAAAAGAGAC
This sequence comes from Fibroporia radiculosa, assembly GCF_000313525.1. Lineage (NCBI taxonomy): Eukaryota > Fungi > Basidiomycota > Agaricomycetes > Polyporales > Fibroporiaceae > Fibroporia > Fibroporia radiculosa. The sequence continues at coordinate 43,821 of NW_012133242.1, read as the reverse complement.
GGAAGGCACCAAGAGGCGCCACCAGGTAGACACTGTGGTTGAGGGAATGTAAGGCTTTGAGTATCCCCTTGATACACATTGATTACACTTTCACTGCACAGAGGAATCAACAGACTAACAAAGAATATGGAGCTTGCGCTTCCCATCATTGATGATGCTTTCCGGTGAGGGGCCCTCGAGCGTTCGTCAGTTGCACTCGCTCACATCGGACTGGTGCATGATACTATGTCGCCGCCACACACTGCAGGATTACTGATGCGGAAGCTGTCAGCATGTCTCGGTATTTGGTCAAGCACGACGGCTTATTCTTAGGCTCGAGTAGTGCGTGCAACGTAGTCGCATGTGTGAAATTGGTTCAAAAGTTGGGATGGAAAGATGGCCAGTCAATAGTTACGATTTTGTGAGTTTTCATTGACCGGCACTCTGTACTATCCTTCTGACAGTCGGAGTCAAATCAGATGCGATTCCGGAAGTCGGCATTATTCCAAGGTTTGTTGCAGACACCTCCTTCTCACTCAATTGACGTGCAATCTTGCTGTGTTTCTAGTTCTGGTGCGTAGACTCGTTAAATGCTTCTTTCGACTCGACTCGAAAATGTTATCAGGAATGACGACTATCTGCGTCGCGCCCAAATCCCCATTGACGTTCGGATCGTGGAGGAGATACTCGTGCAGCCCCCATCGAATATATAACCACCTAAGTGGTCCGATATACCCAAAGGAACCACTTGATAGATCACTGTCATGCCGTCTAGTATACAGAATGCGAGGAAGGGGTATTCAGACTAATGATACAGTGGTGTAGACGATAAAAATTAACTGTTCATACCAAAGGCCAACGGAGTTGACGTCGTGTGAGCATTAACCAGATACATGCGGCACTGAAGAGCTACTAGCAGATGGGAAAGGCGCATGAGGCATGGCAAGCGGGGCTGTAGTGAAAGGTGGTGGTCGGGGCGAAACTCGAAGCTGAGAATCCTTGCTCGGAGAGGCACTTAGAGTAGGCGTTGCTGATGGCCTACGGAGAGTCGCAATTGGTCTGAATGTGACAACAATGACATGAGCACACTCACCTGTCCGGGAGTGTAGGTGGAGGCTCGGCGGCACCAACTTTGAGGAAGCCAGCCTGGACTAGGAAGTCCCAAACTCTGCTGGTCTTGTTGACATCTATCTTGACCAGATCTCGAGCTTCACGCCGGCGTAATTTGCCCCCACGTCGCGCATACTCTCGGACAAGGGTCTCCTTGATGACTAGATATGGCTTGGGGAGGATGCGCAGTTGTGAGCAAAGTGTCTGTTCCTCTGGCGTGAGGAGATGCAGTGAGGGACTATTCGCAAGGTTGAGTGGTGCAGCTGTATGAAGTCAGGCGCTGAACAAATAAAAGTGACGAGTTTGACGTACGCATCTTCCTCCCGGGAGGGCCAGTACCCGATATGTTCGGAGTTGTTGAACCGGCCTTCGGCGTCATCTCTCGCTCATGACTCTTTCCGCGTTCTGTACGTGGATCGGCAGAGGATTGACGTCCAGAGCCTGCCCGCAGCTGGAACCTTTCTGAAGAGTAATAATCACGAGTGAGGTTGGCCTTGACTTGAGACTGTACGAGCAATCAGTACACACAACGCGGATGACAGGCAAAGCCATAAACGTACTCGTTTCGCCACATCCGCCTCGTATTTGTCTATGTCCGCAGCGGTTGTCAGACCCATCCTGCGATAGTGTTGAAGTTCCTGTATCCGTTTTCTAAGCAGGGATTCGTCTAGTCCGGCAGTGTCAACTTCCGCAAAGGATAATGAAGCTCATTCGACATACAAAGAATGTCAGCACAAAAAACCTCAAAATCCTCTGCGGTTTGCAGGCGAGCAAAAGGACGTAGACGATGTATAATGTCCTTCTCCTCCTTGGGTCGTTTCTTTTCAGCTGCCTGCATTTGCCTGTAGTTTAAGAGTCCTCTATTGAACATAATTCCCTTGTTCTCGTGGCGCTTTTCGACTCGCTGATTGTACATCTCAATGAACGATAGCTTGAACGCAAGCGATTCGGACGTCTCGATTGGTGGAGGTTGCGTCAGTTCTTCAACATCGGTCTCCTCATCTGCTCCACCATTCTGAGGCCTGGCGTCCTCGGATTTGCTCCGTAGATCTCGTGTTGGTGTGTCGCCATTCGAATGATGTCCGTTGATTAATCCATTTAACAATCCATTAGGAAGATGTTTTCCGGAGATGGAAGTTTTGGACTTCTGCTCCTCCTCCCAGCGAGCTCTTGCACGGACATCCGGGTCATTCTCGTCCTCTAGGATTTGATCGCCTTCCCACTCTAGGCAGATGCCAAACTCAAGATCTTTGACAAGATCTTCGGCTTCATTGTCAAGCTCATGCTCGAATTCAAGCCGTCCAGGAAGGAACGTGGCAACTTCATGAACGTTAGGCGCAGAAGTGGGCGCTGTCTTGGGCGCAGGAGGCGGATTCGTGTTCATAGTTGAAATACGTCGACGTTTGTGCTCTTGGAATTCGGCAGGGTCTATATTAAAATGTTGATCCATACGCTGCGAGAGGTCAGTCGCGAGAGAGATTCCCTGCACAAAATAGATACTTACGGGAAGTGGCCAGTCGGATGAATCTATATATACAATTTTGTAATGCTCTTCGACCTCCTCCTTCGTACGGGTACCAACGTGCTCCGCAATTGCTTGCCAATTACCGAGACCTTGCAAGGAAATACCCTCTAAAAGTAGCAGCTCCCTTATTACATAGCTTAAGTATATCCGCTCATATGCACTGTCAGCAAAGCGACTCACTCGTCTGCTCCCCAGTCCTCAGTAAAGATAGGATATGAATGTAGCTCCTGCGATCATAGATTATGTGAATCCACAAAACCAATTGCAGTCATTGATACTTACTACAACCCGGTACGCATGCCATCGTTTGTGTTTGGCGAACTCCTTGCCGTTGCAAAAACATGTTGGACATATGTCGACTCCGTCTCCAGGCTCGCAGGCTGAATCTGCGCACTTGATACGAATCGAATGTGTGAGGTCACAAAGACAGCCATCACACTGAATCTGAAGACCAGGTTCGTTGACCGCTATATTTTTACGTAAGATTGATGCGTGAGAAACGGGAACCCAGCTGCAGAAGATTGAACAAGGCATACTTTGGATTTCTTCAGGCTGATACTGCCTCTTGCGGTGAGTGACAGTCATATTTCATTAATTCAGCAAGGAGGGAGGGCTAGATATTCGAGTTTGGGCCAAGATATATTGGCTGTGGCTTCAGCGTGGCGCGCCGGCCGAAGTCGTCGAAAAGACTGGCGGCAAACCACTCCCGTCGTTTGCCTATGCCTGTATCAAGGTATTTATGACTGATTATGAAGTAGGGTTAAGCAAAGGAGGACAATAAGCGTAGTCGATTTTGGATAGACTGGCCGAGGACGTCGATGACAACAAGGCGGCAGCCACATCCACAACACAACCAAGCAATGCGCCCCGATATCTACAACGGGTAAGACCGCGCGGTGCAACATCCATTCGAAGTTACATAAGTAGAACTGCACTGCAGCATATGGAACATATTTTCAGTGGAAATACTACGAAATAATTGTGGATAATCACAAAGAATTGAAATCAATAATGCTCTCAAAAAACTCAGAAAATACCCAAGCTGAATTTCAGGTGGAAATACCCTTTGATGCTTGGAGTCGAGTGGCAAAATTGCAACATTGCCGTGCATAGACTTGTCTGTCAAGTAGCTTATTAATTGGTCACGCGCCACAGCGTCTTTACGGATGGTAGGTGTCCGCTACCGGTGGCACTTGGCTTGTAGCATTCGCGCTTGGACTGAAGTCCTGTCTTGTATTAGTGCAGGCTCCAACACTTGCTACAACAATGAACGGAACGCATTCACCATCGCCCCCGCCGGCGGGAGGCCGCTCTATTGATATCGAGCTCGGTAGCCATGAAGTTATCAACATCGAACTGGACGGACTTGACCCGAATCCGGAAGACCTTCTGGACTTGCTCAGGGAGGGAGAATGTAAAGTGTGGATATGGTCGCGTCTTGCATCCGAATACTGGCGGAGGGGTTGGCTAGATGCAGCAGAAAAGATTGCACAGACGGCCATTGAATGTACGTTCCTTGCCTGGCTGCTGTGCAATTAGGCTCATCGTGTCCAAGCCCTTCAGGCCAATGGTGTTGGTGCACAACTTCCTCCAATATATGCTCTACTGGCAAATGTACAAATTGCTCGCGCCAGTAAAGCACCGAAGTTGATCTTGCAAGACGCCCGTGAGCTGTTGCCCTCTATAACTTAGGATTTAAGTTTAGACGCAAGTATACTTTTGTAGGGGAGGATGTTATGACCACTGAGAGATCCAGAGATGAACATTTCAAGGATGCGGCGCAGTATTTCAACTCTGGAGAGAAGCTTGCGGCGGACTCTGGCGAAGTTGGCACTTTGTTAGCGGTCTTAACCCGCGGTGTACTGCAGATGGGGACAAGGGCTATGGATGATGCTCTACGCTCGTTCGATGGCGTGCTCTCGCAAAAGCCCACTAATGCGGTCGCGCTTTTAGGCAAAGCGAAGATTCTATATGCACGACGTCAATTCGCCCAAGCATTGAAACTTTTCCAAACAGTCTTAAAGTTGAACCCTAACTGTCTCCCCGATCCCCGCATCGGTATTGGCCTATGCTTGTGGGCTATGGATTATAAGGCTAAGGCCAAGGCGGCCTGGCAGCGCAGCGCCGAGGTGGTACGCATCAGCCTCATAGCGATTTCGTAAATCTGGCTGAACAAGTCAAATTTCCAGAATCCAAATGAATGGTCTCCACAATTACTTCTTGGTCTGGAGGCTATCAATTCTAGTAGAAATGAGAGCCAGACCCAGGAAGAGCGCAAGAACGAGCTGATTGTTGGCACGCGCTATATTGAACGTGCCTTCAGAGCAAACCAGCGAAATTCGGCGGCTGCTAATGCTCTCTGTGAGCTGTTCCTACAAAAGGGCCAGCATAAAATGGTAGCTGTTTAAGATCAATAAGTTCAAATTGGCAGTGCTGATTGATAAGCATAGGCATTAAAGCTTGCGGAACGCGCTATTCAGTTCACTGACGTCAAAACCATATTAACTGATGGCTACATTCGAGCGGGACGTGTTTCCCATACGGTTGGCTCAACCGTGGAAGCGTCAAAGTATTTCACGAGAGCTAGGGAAGGTCAGCCAACGAGTGTACTGGCAAACATTGGCTTGGCACAGATTCAGATGAAGCATGGTAACTAGATTATTCTGTTCGATGTATTTCTCGTGTTAACCCTATGCAGATGAAATCCCAGCTGCGATACATACCCTGGATAGCTTGCTGCAGCAAAACCACGGTCAGCAGCGACCTGTCGAGGCCATGGTGATGCTCGCTTCCCTTCGTGCTCATCCACGAGTAGGAATGTCCAGTCCGGATCAAGCTGCGGAGAGGCTGCGTGCACGCGATCTCTTTGACCAGGTGTTCAAGGCTCTCGCGCTATCTGAGGATCACCATGCACGTGTAGACAGCTCGCCGAAGATCTCTGGTAGGTCCGCGCGCAAAATTGCCGAAGACATGGACGTGTACATTGAGATGGCCCGGCTATGGCAGGGTGAAAATTTGGAACGGATGGAACGCGCTCTGAAGGAGGCATCGAGGGTTTGCGAGGCCAGCGGAAAAACTGATCCTCGACTCCTGAACAACCTCGCTGTTCTGCAATACTTGGAGGGGAATTTGGAAGCCGCGCGGACAATGTACGAGACCGCTATCACACAAGTAACGACTCTCGACTCGCATATCGTCGAAGGTTTGTCGACGACTATGTTGTATAATCTTGCCAGGACCTACGAGGAGCAGGGAGAAGAGACTATGGCAAAGGAGGCTTATGAGAAACTTTTGGATCGGCATCCAGAATATGTCGATGGTGCGCACTTCACTGAAACGATGAATATATGGCTCATGTGATCTGGCTTAGCGAAATTACGGCAAGCACAAATGTTGTCTAACGTCAGTCGGAACAACGAAGCGCACGAGCTTGTCAAGCAGGCACTGGCATCACAGAACAATAATCTCAACTTGCGCGCCTTCTATACGTATTTCCTCGTCCAATCGCATAACTTCAAACCAGCGAAGGAACTTGTCTTCACCACTCTCCGAGATCACGACAAGCATGATATTTATTCATTATGCGCGGCAGGCTGGATTCAGTACCATCAGGCGCGAGAAAGTCGCGACGCATCTCCCAAAGGTATTGAAGAGCGCAGACGTGGATTCCAACGATCTGCTGAGTTCTACGAGAAAGCTCTCCACCTCGATCCCATGTGTGCCATCGCGGCGCAGGGCTTAGCGATTGTGACGGCTGAGGATGCCTTAGGAAACTTGGGTGGGAGTCTCGCTCCGACTACACAAGACGAGAATCACAGGCGTATCAAGAACGCGCGCGAGGCGCTTGACATATTTGCGAAAGTCAGAGAATCACTCAACGATGGTAGCGTCTACGTGAATATGGGCCATTGCTATTACGCATGCGACGAGTTTGATCGAGCTATTGAGAGTGTAAGGAGGCTTGTTTGATTTTTTCCAATACACACTCACGTCTTCGTGCAGTTCGAGACGGCATCGAAGCGGTATTATGGTGGCCACAATGTTCCTACCCTCCTATACCTGTGCAGGTCCTGGTACTCGAAGGCCAACAAAGACCAATCTTTCAGCGCTATGTGTACCGCATTACAATATGCTCAGAAGGTACAGTACTGCCAAGTTCGATGATTTTGTTGAGGCTCAAACGCTCAAATTTAGGCATACCATTTGCACCCATTTGACAAAGCAACGCTTTATAACATTGCGATGATCCAGCAGAAAGCTGCAGAGATGTTATCATCTGTTCCTCCCGCCAAGCGTTCCCTTAAGGATCTTCAACGGGCTATTGAACAGGCTAGCAATGCGCAGAAGTTAGTGATGTTTTCGTCGCTCAAGTACTCGTTCTTACGGATTGTTAGACTATTCGCGTCTTTGGCAGCGGATAAATCGCCATTAGTCCCGTATAGTCGTGACATGGCTGACCAGCGTCGGAAGTACGGTGACAGCGTGTTGCGGAAATGCGATGAACATCTTGCTGCGCAGAGAACATGGGAAGAGGAGACGCAGGCCAAGATAGAAGCGGCGCGACAAAAGCGACAGCACGAGCGGGAACAGCAGGAAGCGCTTGAGGTACGTGATATCTCTATTCGACCCCATCCGTACTGCTTAACAAATCGCTATTTTCGTACTTTTCACAGCGTCAGCGCGTGGAGGAGCTCAAAAAGCAAGCACAAGTGCTTGCAGAAGAGCGGAGGAAGGCGAGAGAGCAAGCCTTGGAATGGACACGTGATATCAAGATGGAGAGTGACGAGGAGAGAGAGCGCAAAGCGATCAAAAAGGCTAATAGGAAAGTGAAGGCAGAGGTAGGCAGTGGAGATGAAGCATTAGGAGAACCCAAGAAGAAGCGTCGTGGCAAGCTCAAGAGAACTAGTGGCGTTGCAGACGGTGAAGAGGCGTTGTTTAGTGGTGATGAGGAACCAGATAAACCGGCAAAGAAGGTAAGGTCGGTTTCCTTTTACTAATTTAATATCCGTTAATATCTTTACAGCGGCAATCCAAGAAACGTGTCGTGAGAGATGACGATGAGGACGAAGAGGCCGCGGGAGGCCCTCGGAAGAAACAAATGTACGTCACGCAATTTTTATAACTAGGGTCACAAACGACTGACTACGCAATGTACAGTAAAAGTAAAGAGTATATATCGGACTCTGACGAGGAAATGTCGTAATATGCGCCGGTTCTTCTTCTTGCACGACTTACTAATGTTTTCCATCATGTCTGTTGGCTATTTATCTTATGACCATCCTGCTGTATCGATTTAGCTGTGTAATTCCAGATCGCAATACTTACTATGCTCCACATTTCTCGAGGCGCGACTTGGTTTTACGCAAGTTGTACGCCACACCTCGCCGATTACCACACCACATGGAATCTACGAAGTCACGAGGGCACAGGCTGTTCATACCGAGCAGACAGCAATCAAGTGGTGAGTGATCATTTATGACAATCGGATATAGACACTCAGCGGGCTTCTAGTATCTGGTCGAGTGCTTTGACCTCTCAATTCCAAGGCTGTTCTGCCGCAGCTGATCTCATGTCAACGACCGCCATTGCTTTTCCAGAGATAATGCGCTCGTTTCCCACCCATCTCACGCCGGGCCAAGGCCAATGCGGAACGCCATGGTTTATATAGCGTATAAGCAAGGTCGGTGCACAGTGCGTTTCTCTATGTTTTTCCCAACTCTATCTTCGTGGTGGAGTGCTAGCTCTGCCGTCAACGAGCATGCCATCCAAGACGCTATGGAACAGCTCCGTGAGCTCGAGCTTCGGATCGAAGTGCTTTCACCCGTGCTAGACCTCTACCACGCACGGGTGATCGACTACTGGGTGAGCGCGCGCGGCAGTATGTCAACTTCGTCTGGGGATGTTCTGCTCGGACGCGAACTGGCGGACGAACGCTTAGTGCTCATAACCCGCTTCTGGACGATATATGCAGAGCTCATTCTCATTGGGCACAAGGTGTACAAAATACCGTCTGGCGCGAAGCATGCCTGTGAAGCATTTGAGAGGCGAGTTAGATTTGTTGCAGTTGGTGTGGAGTTGGCTGAATCTTGCACTCTCTGTAGATTGATCAATCAGCTCACCGCGTTACGATATCCGCCCCGCCCCATTGATACATTCTCTTAAACTAACCCGAGAAGCGAGAGACTATGGCGTTATGCATAGGTCTTACGCAGCTGCTGTCAACACAAGTTACTCACATTGGCGTTACGGAGTACGTGGCTGGTGGAATGTATCTCTGGACTTTGTCTCTCTCGATTTAATGTCACGGTGCACCTTGGGATTATTGATGTCTTCTGCCTTCTGGTCTGCGATCTCTTCCTATGTCTACGACTTTGCAGGCTATATGATGAATTCTAGTTCTAAGTGTGCGTCTTTCAGTCGGGCGAAGGGCTTCAAGGAGTATAAGTCGTACATTATCTCCCGGCCGATCCAGGTGACATTGCTGCCGCGGCGTGGAGATAATTACCAAGGTTCAACAAATTTTGCCCTATTATATTGTCCAATACCTCGAAAGAACAGGAATATGAAATACTCGTACTTGAAACATAACAGGGCATCAGGACCTCCGGACAATTAGGTAAAGCAATACTATGAAAACAAACAGAGTACGCAAGCACTATCCAGTTTAACCACCGCATGTGCGCATAATAGATGCAGCGTAGAGAATGCAGGTCAGCGTCCGCGTATATTGTACCTGGCCTGCGTCTATCGTGACGCCTCGTTGCCACTCGTGACAGTAAAATTCTATCATGCGAGAACCAACCAACCTGAGAGAGCGGACGCCGTCAATGAGACGAAGACGCTCAGCGAAAGCACGCTTGCGTTCGCGAACGACGTGGCAGATGATCTCGTTGATGTAGTCGTAGAACCTGGCAATGCAAGAAGTGCAAGAAACTTATTAGCGACACATACGCGTACGCTAGGCAATAGCCACTAACTTGAGCCACTGCCGGTCGGTGTTGGAACACCATTTCCTGTAATACTGGCCGTGCCAACTGAGCCAGCGCCGCCTGATGGAGCTGGTGGTTAGATGGGAAATCTCAGTAATCCAGATGACAATAGAAGACGCACTTGAGTTACTGCTTGCGGAACCAGAGAGCTGGGCAAAGCCTACAGACGCGGGGCTCGAACGGAAGACGCTGTAGACATTTTTCTACGATAGGCGCATTCGTCATATACGCCGCGTATCATTATGTCTACGACGTACCAAGAAAGTATCGCCAACGACCCAATTTGGGTTTCCGTCCCCACTCGAGACGGCCGAGCCAATGTCCAAGACAAAAATCCCACCTAAACACTGGTTACCCTGGACTTGTCCGAGATTCATGTCATTTGGGTTGATTGGCCATGACTTCCCACCGAATGAAAGGGTTACGTTGACAGTGGTCGAGCACGCTAAAGCAGTCCGTGAATTTCACAAGTTGATTGACACACACCATATAGTACTTACGGAAGGAGTAGAAGCCGTCGTACTGCCCGCTCAGCGCCTGTGAATTGGGGATAGCGGCAAATATGCTCTGGACAGCGTCTTGTGGCGCGCCGATCAATGTGGTCCCAGTGTCGATCGCTGCAGACGCTGCACTTCCCGTGGCTATGTCAATTGACTGCCCCTGCACGGTTATACTTGACACGGTGAGCAACCAGAACGTCGGCGAAGAGCTGTCCGTGATGTTGAGGAACTCGATATCGCCAGTGAAAAGCGAGCTATTCGTACCGCCCAAGGTGAAAACACCTCCAGGCTCCTCTGCCGTTGCGTTCGCATCGTCGTCAAATCGCGTCAGGTAAAACGACATCTCGGGGCTGGAAAGCTCGTTATTCTTGATCAGAGCCTGCCAGAACGGCAGCGCATCCGTCGAAGCAAGCGCTTCGAAGGCGAGACCCATAATGCCCGTGACATTTCCTGAAAGGAGGCCTGACGAAACCTGGGTACCGACAAGGAACGTCTGCGGGTTGACGTTAAGGCCAGCCATACTAACGGTATCCGACACCAGATCGCCTCTAACAGAGCCACTGCCATACGAGATCTCCACAACAGCCTGGTCTCCAATAACATCCGTCATGTTTTTGAGCGAGGAAGACGCTGTTGGGTTGAATTCTGGGGTATCACCCGGGCATCCAGTACATGAAGTTGAGGCAACCCAGAGGTCTGAAGAACCCGTGTCCATTACGACTGGGAAGTTTTGAGGGGGAGTGCCCACCGATACCATCCCAAGGTAGGACGAATCATAATCCTTAGCGCGGGAATCGGCGGTCAAGCGAGTTCGTCAGTCAGATTCAAAAACAGAGGTAACGATTACAAACTTGGTTTACGAGCGACATGCCCACGGAGGACGCCCTCTTATGATGTCTGGAGACCGGTGGGAAGTTATACTTGAGGCGGATGTTGTCCGCAGCAATCGCGAAGCGCTCCAACGAGGCATCCTTAGACGTCGACCTGCGGACAAGTGGAATATGGAGGGGGTCGGCAGCCGCGAGAGCAGCGAAGGGGAGAGAGAAAAGGAGAGGGAGATGGTGCATGGTGGAGGGGAGGGAGAAGGAGCGATGGCCCTGGCTGTGCCCAGGTGTAGAATATTAATGAGAGGACCATCGGGTGGCGCCCGCCTTGCTTGTTCCTCGGCAGGCGCCATCGGCATCCGCCCGATCATGCATTCTAGGCTTGGATAAGTGATGCTTGCAGACTTACCCGCACAATTCCCTTTTCAGTATCATCCGCCCTAACTGCACCCCGGCCACTCCTTCCTCGTGACTATGATGCCAGCCCAGCGACGCCCGCCATGCGCAGTGTGCTGCGATCGCGAGTCCAAATACACTTGTGCGCAGTGCAGGACTCCATAGTATATCTACTGCCCCTGTGCTGCGCACGCGGAACGCTAACTATCTTTATTAAACAGCTGTTCTCTGGGCTGTTATAACGAGCACAAGGGTGAGGCTTCTCTTGGCAGTTCACACCATTCTCCTTGTCATTCGTTCCGCAGCGACGTCGTGTACTTCAGCCCAGCCCACCATACCTGAGCTTCCTGCCCCTCTTCTCGCCGCTGCGTCAGAACCTGGTAAGTTCCAAATACGCGATCAGCTGTGCGACTGGTGCTTCCTTGGCAAATCAGCAGAAACAAATCGCGCTGGAGAGGGCTCCTTGTCATCTGAAGCCCGTGACCTCCGCCCTCTCACGTCTCTGAGATGGCCGTATGTTCCCGAAGAATCAGCGTACCCAGATCCCTTGAAGCGCGATGACCCGAAGCCGCTACAACTTCACCATTACGAGGCTATAGGTATGCCCCTGACCTTTGCCCAAGTGTCATATCTCTATCTGGGAATGCCTATGGTGGTCGCACGCCGTGTGGTCCTGTACAGTACGCTTCCCTCGTGATCGTGCACTGCCCTCAGGTACCACATCCACAAACTCGCTGGTTTGAGCTGTCAGCGTTCCCTTGCAGACCCAGATCTTGACCTCCCTACAACAGTTCAAAGCAACACAACAGCCCAACAGCTGTCGAAAAAGGCGCCGCCATCGCAGCCACGAACAGCGACCACCCGGCAGGCGTCGTTTCCGGTCATTTTTCATGACCACTATCATATCACGAACGCTCTGCTGATGCTTATCTCCTTCCTGCTTTTTTTTTTACTCTTCCGGGCTTCCCACATCGATAACTCTAATACACTCTCGCAGCGACCTCTCCCGCAATAAGACGCACACTAGCCGCCCATCCCGGCCTGCACGGGCTGCTTCGATCAGTTGACCACCTTCGTGGCGCAGACCGCGAAGAGGCGCTTGAGCGTGCGCTCGGTGTCTCCGCTGCTTCAGGCTCTATGCCGCATGTGATTGCGGGGCTGGGGCAGTCCGACGAAGACGTCCGCGCGTTGCGGGAGCTTGCCGAAACTATCGAGGCGGCTGTGAGAAGCGGGAACCAGAATACGCTAGGGCTTGACTGGGGCGACTGACAGGAGAGGTGTGGGTGTATGGCTATGTCGGCGGCAGAGGAAGGCGGAAGGCGGCACGACACGCGTATTTTGAGCGACTTCCTTAAGGCCGAGACGAACCCGAGTTGTGCTTATTTAATATAATTAACGTGTTGACATGTCCAAATGTTCGGCGGATCTCGGGCTGTCAGACACTTTTTGTGTCGTCACATTGCCCTTCGCAGATGTTGGGCCGCAAGGAACGCGCGATTGTTACTCTGCGCCAAATCAGAAGGGAGATTGAATGGATATGTATAACAAATGTTGGCGACGGGAATACAAGTTACAGTAAGATATACACAATTGTTATTTACACGGCCTCCCTCCGTTTGCCTGCTTTCTTTTCTTCACTGGTCTCCACCTGCCCATATGATTGACTATCACTGAAAGTGTGAGTATTGACAGATGCCGGCCGTGGAACGACGACATGCTCCGTAGGCATGTCACTCTCATCGTCCTCAGCTTTCTGCTTCAAGCTATGATCATTATCGCGATCTGTCCACTCCAGACCGTCAAGAGTATCCAGGGGATCCCCGCCAAAACCGGTCGCATGGAACGACTGCAGAGTCGTGACAGCCCTTATGGTGTCCCCGCTGACACGGTGGTCGTCGTTCCACGCGTGGAAGTGCAGGAAGAGACGTGCGGAAAGCAATCCGGATATTCTGTCGGGTACATGAATGGTGGTCCTTAGGTCAGGAGCATCGAGCGAGGCCCAGAATAAAACGGAGACGTACGGGAGAGTGAGCGCATTCAGTAGACGACCGAGGAATCCATCCTGTGGTGACACGAATACGATATCGTTAGTCGCTATAAGATGCACCGAGCGTGAGATCCGCGTACTGGCGCTTCCTGCGAATAAGAACAGCCAGCCAAGCGGGAGCAATTTTGAAATTATTGTCTCGTAGAAAAAAGGTATTTAAGGAACGTACAAAATTGAGCACAACCGCACTGACAGTGAAGAGGGACACTCCGCCGAAGTACAATAGTCCTGCAATATTTTAGCGCCAGTGCAGCAGTGAAAGAATCCAGCAGGCCAGGATATCACACACCTTCACTCAGTACCAGATACATTATACTATCCATCCACCTCTCCTGTACCTTCAGCGCCTGTACACATCGCAGAGCGGTGATCGTGGTCCCAATCCACTCGAACACGCACACAGCAATGGAAAGCGCGGTGCTTGCTCTGGTGACAGAATCCACTGAGGGAGACGGTGGAGTACGAAATGTCGAAGTACGCACATATGAATCTCGGGAGGCGTGGGTCCAGAGCATCGTGTGCCGGTGACATGCCACTAAGATGATGGGTCATTATTGCGTGGATTTTGCTTGTAAGGAAAGTACGTGCGATATCGAGTGATACACATCCTACGACAAGACTTCCGAGTACCACGAGCACTGATAGCCTTCTTGCGCATACGACGTATGTGCGCATGGTGAAGGTTGCTAGACACGATGTATCAATAAGGTAAATGAAGTCTGAAGTGTTCAAGGTGGTACGTACTGAGGACAGCTGCGCGGCCTGCGACACTAACATAGTCGATGATCGTATACCACAAGTTACAACTGTAGGCCCGTAAGTTCAGTGCACACCGGACAGAAGCAAAGTGGCCGTGATAAAACACACTGAGGGGAGCGTCGAATGTAAGCGCCGCGAGATTCAAGTCATACTCAATGAAGCGCACCTTTTCAAGAATATGGGCGATGGCGAGCAGATAGAGCACGTTTGCGAGGAGAGCATAGCGGCAGAGAATATAGAGGATGGTCGCAAAGTGGAACTTAGCACGCCAAATGTACTTCACCTCTGCAGGGAATGTGAGGACATAGTCATAGTAGAGTAATGCTAAAATACACTTGATCAGCAGCTCAAGAGAAGATGAAGGCTGCAGCTGAGCTGTACCTATGCTCGCATATTGAATGCAGAACTGCACGAGGCTAAAATCACGCCATGAGTGCACTGAAGAAAGATATAAATACTTTCGAAACGACTCACTGGGTGTTCATGGCGGGCGAACGTGGGACACCCAGCAGCGGGTTTTCTGAGGGCTTTAGTGCATTTGCCAGCCTATAACTTCTTCGAGCTGTTTGGATGATGCGTTCGGGTTGAACTCAAAAGTGTAGCCAGGACATCGCATCTCGGAAGCAGCATAGCGTGGTATGATGACTACTAAAATAAGATCGAAGCCTGGCTAGCCCACCTCCAATGGAAATTACTATTCGAAATGAAGCGATGGAGCGATGGGCAGATTGTGGAGCGCTATGTGGATACCAGACCTGAAAGGCAGAGAAAGAAGGAAGAAATGATGAGCACAAGCACTGCGAGCTTGCGAGGTTGGTGATGAGCTTGAGAGTGGATCAGGATGAACACGGTTTCCAAGGGGAAGGGGCCACAGTGCGCTCAAGGGCAGTATGGGAAAGTACGTTTTAAGCAGACTAGTAGAGATGAAAGCGCCAGTTCCGTCCGTGGTGAAACCTTGTTAACTACACGTTGCATTATTCGGCGCATCTGCGGCGCTCCGCTGTTTATAGAACGTTCGATGGAACTTCGCATGAAATATACGGACTTCTTTTTCGTTCCGTACTCTATGATACACTGTTAGAATGTCCTCCGCAAGACGCACGATGGGATTACGAACGTTATATTATTGCCAACACACTTCGCTAACTTACAAGGCAGTGTTATGTCTGAGGCAGGACTTTGACCGCAACGAACTTGAGTGCGAAGATCACTCTTTGTGGCGAGAAGCAATGCCCCACATGCTATGATCCCAAGTTGGTCAGATGTACTTGAACCGTATCAAACAAACAATTGACGGCTTGGTGATTGAGCTGGCCTTGCACTGGTCTTGTTTCTGTGCTTGAAGTTACAGAATCCCTTATGCAGGTCATTTCCAGAGAAGTTGAACAGTTCGCAGACCCAATCTGGAAAAAACGCGGCCTGCTGAACAGCAAAGCCTCCCTGAGAGCCCGTATCCAATAGGTCTGATACATCTTCGCGGTCCAGAAATCTTTACTGATGCTGATGA
Organism: Fibroporia radiculosa; assembly: GCF_000313525.1. Classification (NCBI taxonomy): domain Eukaryota; kingdom Fungi; phylum Basidiomycota; class Agaricomycetes; order Polyporales; family Fibroporiaceae; genus Fibroporia; species Fibroporia radiculosa. Next base: position 28,185 of record NW_012133242.1, on the reverse strand, counting down.
GACTTGGCACGTTTAGACCATCAGGACATCCGTAAAGTCAGCGGTCTTCCGTACCCATGAACGCATGACGATGAGACCCAGTGTCAGCGCTCGAAGCTGCCCCACCCCTTGACGCTCCCACTGTCTTATTGATCACTCACCGAACTAGCAAGACTCTACTTGCCTAAAACCAGGCCAATACGCGCAGAACTCTATAATCGTTGCCGAAGGCAGAAAGGGCACAGCGTACTTTCTCGTGCATACCGGAGCCGCGCCTGCGACGGAATGAGGCGATATCTCTCCAAGAGTAGAGTATACTGATATTGATCATAGATGCTTATAACATCCCATCGTTTGGGGCCAGTGAAGCGGAGGGATCTCACAGATGTCAATCTGAATAGGGCATATTGCTTTGAAGATAATAGGCACAATCCAGTCAGCGTGAGCGAGATTCACCGCCTCGCAACCCAACTTGCTATGGAGGACCTGCGGACTTTCGTAGTCATGATAGAAATCTGGTTTTGAAAGCTACACCGCGATGCAAGTAGTAAATAAGCACATTGCAACAGCCCTGAGATCGTCGAGAAATTGGAGCCAGGATCGCCGTCGATCGCGAAGGGTCGTGATATTGTACGCACGTGTAGGGCATGTTATGAGAATACGCTCGATGCCAATGCCAATGACGCGAGTGCACTGAGTAAGATCATTTGGACATGCGTCGAGGGTGCAGCGTACGAAGCGGATGATGCACTCGTACCTAGCGTTGTTTCACCAGTCAGTACGTATGCTAAATTACTACATGGGTGCCAATAGTACTTACTAGAGTTATAAGGATATGGGTATGCATCTGCAATGGCGAGAGAGACACATCACCGAGATTCGATACGGACACGTTGAAGGAGTATAATACAAATATTGAACACGTGACATGAATTTTTACAAAGAGCACGCACCTGAATAATTAGTTGCAACTTCTGACAGATGGGCAAAGCCAACTGCAGGTGGATTGACACGAAAGACGCTGTATACATTTTTCTGTGGCCCGAAGGTGAGTAAAAGACACTACTGTCATTGTGCTACACATCTGAACTTACCATGAATGCGTCACCAAAAATCCAGTCTGGACCACCAGTCGCGGAGGGAGAGACTACGTCAAGACTGAAGATCCCACCCATGCACTGGGTTTCAGTCTGGCCGATCGGGCCCCAGTTCATATCCTCAGGACTGATAGGCCAGAGTTGGCCGCCGAACGAGACCGACACATTCACAAGTGTTGAGCACGCTGAACAGCAGATCGTATCAGAGAATCAGAGAGACAGCCAATATAACATAGAGATCGAAAGCTACTCACGGAACGAGTAGAAGCCCGTGTAGTTACCTCCGAGAGCCCTCGAGCCGGGCACCATCTTGTATATCGCCTCTACAGCATCCTGTGGTGCTCCAATAAGCGATGTACCAGTGTCAATTGAGGCGGTGGCAGCGTTTCCAGTGGAGATTTTAATTGGACTGCCCTGGATGGTCACGTTCTGAACGGTGAGTAGCCAGAACGTCAGCGCGCTGCTGTCCGCCAGTGTGATGTATTCGACGTCGCCAGTGTACAGCGAGCTGTTCGTGCCGCCCAGTGTAAACACCCCACCGGGCATGTTCTCTGTGGCATTGGGGTTGTCAATGACTCGTGTTAGATAGAACGCCATCTCGGGACTCGAGAGCTGGCCATTGTTGACGAGCGCCTGCCAGAACGGTACGGCGTCGGTCGCTGAGAGTCCCTGGAACGCGAGGCCCATGATTCCCGAGACGTTTGGGCTGAGTACATTGCCTGACACCGCATTGGCGACAAGGAAAGTCTGTGGGTCGACTGTGAACCCGGCCATACTAACTGTGTCGGACGCGAGGGCACCAAGAACGACGCCACCATTGTATTGAATAGAAATCTCATTTGTTGATATGCTGGTCAATGATGCAATCGTCGTGTTCTTGTAGGTGGAAGAGGCAGAAAGATTGTATCCGGGCGTATCAAGAGGGCAGCTGGCGCATGATGTAGACGCGAGCCAGAGGTCAGAGGAACCGGTATCCATGACTATCTGGAAAGTCTGAGGGGGCGATCCCACCGAGACTGTTCCGATGTATGCCATATCGTAACCCTGTGTTCAATATGATGTGAATGAGTGAACCTTCAACCATAATGCAGCAACAAGATCCCAAAGGAAGAAGGCAATAACAGGTCAACTCTCGTTGGGCTGTTAGTTGCTCCTGTGTGCCACAAGGATAACCCTCTAGGCGAGTAGCGATCGAGACGCAGGAATCACCCTGCCTCAGATCGCGAATGCGAGGCACCAAGTACGAGCACATCCCGGACTTCGATTGTGTTCGAAGTCGCGGTATGTCGCGATCCTTGTACTTCGCACGAGGTCCTAAGGCGTCGTCCAGACAGTATGCAACAACACACCTGATTGATGAGGGGCATGCTCATGTCCAACCCCCGCTTGCGTAGACTGACTTCGGTAACTGGCGCGAAGCCATACCTACAACGAAGACGGTCCGCAGCAACCACAATGTCATCTACAGATCGATCTGTCGGTATCGCAATACGAGTGAGGGGAACATGAAGGGAAGTTGCCGTCGCAACTTGGATCGCAGCGAGAATAAACGAGAATGTAGCACGCACCATGCTGGCGGCCAGAGACCCGTTGTTAGCCCATTTATATCCCGTAGCCGCTGAAAGATGTCTGCAGCACAGGTTACTCATTCCGGACTACAAGACAGACTACAAGATACAGGTTCTGTACCATAGCACTGTCATTCAGTTTATCGGAAGTGCCGTAAAGAATGCATCCATCGCTTGACACACTCTGAGGTAACATCAAAGAGAACTTCACGTTCAATATGAATATGAGAACGCGGCTCAGTCGTCGTCCGAAGGGAGAAAGTGCCGCCGTTTGGAATGATTGGACTCAAGAAAATCAGCGATGGAGATTTTTGGTTCAACTCATGCCGTATTGCGTCTGTGGAGGGCGCAGAAACACCGAAGAGTGGGTGAATGCCATGTAATTGGGAGACGATGGTGAAGAGGCGATTCAGAGTCGCCGAGCGCGCGTTCATCCTTCAACTCGGCTTTAACCGAGCTTCAACGTCAAACAATAATTACCATGGCTGGTCGGAATATCCTTTGTTTGTCCTCATCGCACTACCCTCGTGTCGGCTTTGATATTGAAGAGTCATTGAGCCACCGTTGTCCATACAGCTTTTCGCTTCTCGGTGCATCGCTTGCCATCGCTGTGTTTACGTCCATGGGTGAAGTCCTCTGCGCTCAATTTGTTCTGCACAAAAGAAACAAAGGCTGAATTTGAGATTTTCTCAGATGATTCTGAGTATGTATGAGCAGGTTCAGAAGAAACAGGTATGCAACACGACTACACTCCTGGTTTGCGAAGAGTATGATGAATCCACCCTAACATGAGCTGTTGATCACACTGTTTCTTTGTTGGGCTAGAAAGCCGGTGAAGGGAAGTAGAAGGAGATGGAATCGAACACGCTGATATTGTGCTTGGATCTTAGTGCCTGTGTGCCGCACTTCTGTCGTATCTTCGACGGCAAGTAATACTCGTTTTATCAGCAGTGCGAATGTACCGTATGATCTGATAAGTGATTAGCAAGAAGGGCACTGTAGGAGGCTGATATGAAGCGACTGCACGGATCTCGGGCCATGGAGTTGTGGCGACAGTTCTTATTGCAATTGTACAGATACAATGGTCACAAGGACAAATCATGCTAATGCGCCTGGACTGAAACGAGTCCCCATCCCAGCGAAGCCCTTCGACGATCCACAGTTGATGGTACTCTGCGCGACCATGTCAGCGGACACAGCCATCAACCAGGACAATCACCAACCTCTGGGACTATTGCAGTGCACAGATCCTCACTCCATGTGCAATTACTTGCTCTTTGGGGGCTCAGCACAACCGCATGCGGGCCAGTTGCAGGTGCCGCCGTTGGCCTCGGTCTTAGCGCACTTCGCGGTGTCCTAAATACAATAGCCTGTGAGTCATTCGTATGGCCTGCGGTAGTTGTGAGAGTATCTACTGACAGACATGCTTGTTTGAATGGGTGGTTGCGGTGAAGGATTGCTTGTGGAAGTGGTTGGAGATTGAGGGCTCACCGTGGAAGTCTTATATGGGAGAGCTTGCTGAAACTGTAGGATGGTGATTCGACGAGAAGATACGCTTTTGCCAACGACCATCTGGCCGGCTTACCATCTTATCGCGTTTGATTGGTGAAGACGGGCACCAATCCTGATCTCTCGTAAGTTAAGCTCTTTTTGTCAAATACGGCGGTTAGCATTTGTCTGACATCTCCTTGCAGCATTTCAAAGGAAGTGCCGGCACGCGGTAGTATTAAGACTTTCCCGCGGCATAAGTCTTCGCTGATACAGATGATGCAGAAGACGTTCCTCGTCCTTCATCGATGTATAGTGCTCCGCTTTTCTCATCTATGATGCTGATTCGTGTCGTCACCATCAGGCCCATTGTCCTTGGTAATTTTAAATGGCTGTTAAACTATAAACCACATACTCTATTGAACGTGCTAAGATTCCACGTGAGGTCGTAGCACTGCTGACATATCTGGTGGGTGCCCAAGTTTGTCCACTGTCACTCATGTGCTGATACGCATGCTCATATTCAATCGTATGTCCGGCAGTGTTCCTCCACGATCATAGTGGCCGTAATTTTCATTCCCTGCTAGCCGTATATATGCGACGTATCATATTTCTCAGAAGGTCTCTTGCGGGGAATGCATCAGTACACCAATTCTTGACCCGGACCAATGCTGAGGAGAAGAAGTAACTGTCTCTTCCAAGCTCTCCTTTGAAATCTCAGGGTACGCGACCCTGTGGAGATATGTCAGCACATTCATACGATACTCCCAGTGGAGTACACTTGCCTCCGATGGTGTGCCATCGCGTACTTGCTCTTGGGGGGCTCAGCACAACCACAGGCCGGCCAATTACATGTACCGCTGCTGGCTTCAGTCTTAGTGCACTTTGCGATGCCCTTGAAAAAAGCGGCTGGTTTTCTACAGGTTTATATTGGTTATAAGGTGGCACTGACAGACGTTATTGTTTGAGTAGGCTACGAGTATAGTCGGAGATTAGGTAATATGCAGGAATCGACGAAATTGAGTGTCTGCAATTCGATAACATGAGCATATCATAGAAGGTTGTCATTATATATGCCTAGCATCTATTCGTATTTGATCGGTGCAGGAGCGCAATGGTCATGAGGTTTCGGTAAGCCATCCGTTGTTTGGCAAATGAGGTTGTTCGTATTCACTGCTCATCTATTGGCATCCGCCACAAAAGTATAACGCACGGGATAGTATGACGATAGTGCATCGTTATCTCAATTGGTCGACTGTTCCTCTCCCAGCCTCAAGTATAGGCGCGGCATATGATATGGTATTGCCAAATCTTGCTAGGTGTAAATTCAATTTCAGCCCGATGCTAATATTGATTCTGGCCTGTGCTATTTAATCGGCATTTTATGTAGATTTCGATTACCATGGGTTGTCCCGAGTAAACTCCTCCCAGAAATGTGTTGGGATACAGCCAGTGAAGTTCCCGCAACATATTAAACACGAGGCTCGTTAGTCGGCGCTAGGTCGGTCCAATCGCGTGGATTTGATCAGTCACTACACTCGCTCATCAAGTCATCGTCGCTGTGCAGGGATGATTTGCTTGCTTCGAGAACTAGTAAAGGAGCTCATTGTTACCAAATACCGGGCAGTACAACATCACCCTATTTCAGGGACACTTCTGATTCTGCTATCCTATGATCTCCCCATTGATTGAGGCCGATCACATGAATGAAGGCCGTTGACAACCTCCCTTTCATCTCTCTAGGCTCCAAGATCCGCAAGGGCTCCATGTGGAAGCAGCAATAGATGCAGCGCAGGATGTCAACTAAATTCGCCTACATAATAGAGCAGCAAAACAAGTTCCATGCCGACAACTAGTCTGGCATGCGCTCACGTTCGGAGGCAATATGGGCTCGACCAATGAAGTCCTGTCTTTTACTTTCATACCCTCTCCGAGTCTGCACAACGGCTTCGCTTGACCTGTGCTAGCTTCATTAAGACCTACAGGGCATGATGCTGTAGGCCGCGACATATATAACAAGGCATTCTGACGGTCGTGGTCCTCAGTCGTCGACTACAACTACTCAAGAGCTCAACTCGTGTCCAACTCCTCCAGTTCACAATGTCTGTGAGTATATACATACCGAGCCTTGTTAAGTGTGTGTCACTAAATTTGCTGACGCCAGGACACCGCGAAGTGCGCTAAGACCGAGGCCAACGGTGGCACCTGCAACTGGCCCGCATGCGGCTGTGCTGAGCCCCCAAAGAGCAAATAAGCTCTGGCACGATACTGGTTTTGATGATTGCGTGCGTATAGTCTGCTGCTCCCCTCTTATAAGATAACTAACTTGGATGGGGACAGTGATGATCGTGATAAGCCGACGGCTGGCCTGGGTCAGGGCGGCTGTTCAGCGAAGGGTTATGGTAGTCGATATTCGCTTAATGGAATATCCATATCTTGACCTGTGTGTGGCGCGTGCCCTTGACAGTGATAAGGATCGAGTACGAGGAGAAGGAAACTCTGCAGGCGTGATTAAGCCAGATGGACTATCAGAGGTTATCCGTGCGCTCGGCTGTGAATCCACCCTCCTCTGTTGAAACGCGACAAGAGTACCTCGGATTCTCACTCTGATGGCATGGAAGGGGCATGCTTGGGCCTCGCGGTGCGAGAATAGTTGGAATGCGTTGTGATATCCAACCTTCGGAATCAGGTGGACATATACATTCTTCAGTATTGTCAGGTGCCTAGTTTTCCACCTCATGCTCAGCCTCACGATCTTACTGCGGAACGTGGAGGAACATGTGTTGTAGGGCTTTTAATTGGCTGAGTACTGGGTTTCCTCAGTCTCAAGAAGCATCTCACTTTTTACAGTAATCGATACCTCGATGAAGGCGTCGCAGGATTTTGGTTCCACCAAGGACGAAGTCTTGCACTCTGCGTTGAACCTCGCTCTTGGAGGAGAATTCATCAATACAAAGATCTATGCGTTCTCTCGTAGAACCACTTCCGGGCTCGTTTACAAACCTCGACCCATATATACCAATAGCTTGACACTGAAGGCCACGTCGGGGTTTTTCGATGGACGTATGTTGTCTTTTGTGCTGAGACAGGTCTTCATACTAATTTTCGTGATCGTGATGACAGTCTTATCTGCGGGATTCTCTGAAAGTCAAACAACTTTCCTTGATGATGACGACCAATACATAGAACAAATGTCGACGAACTTATATGAGTATGATTCCGATAGCGATCTTGAAGATGAGGAGCTTGGTGACGACGCAAATTCGAGTTCCCCGGAGCCTCACTTACCGGCGGCCAGGAACGAAGAGACTAATGCCAATGCTAAATGTAGCTCCGGTGAGAGTCGTGATGAGCACAGCAATTCAAACACGACAGGATATGATCTTATCCATACAGCTTTGAGATATTCCGCCGCTGAATAGCCCGAGGTAGGTGACAAGGAGCTCCATTCTACTGCTCATTGACATTTGCGCTAAATAGGAAAAGGAAGCCCGATACTTCGAATCGACAAGCCTCGTGCATCAAAAGCGTAGTTCTCGAACAGCAGCTATTCCTCACGATACGAGCTCGAGACCATGCGGGCGGACTGTCTTCTTGAGAAGTGTGGCGTTCAAGACGTGAGTCCCGATGTGGATACGAACGTACGGACACTGGTACTGATTTGGGACGATAGGCTGAAAGCGTTTGCTTTCTACGCATTCACTGGCAAACTTGCATTTGCTCCCCTCAGATCGCGAGTCTTGCACGATGGTGTGGGACTGGCTGACCCATCCGGCAGCGTCAAGGCTTTCCATCCACCTCTATGCTCCCCTAAATCGATGTATCGCCTCGCCGAGATGGTAGGGGTAAAGCCTGATATATTGCATAAAGTCAAAAATCTGACTGTTTCTCCTAGTGAGGTATAGGTCAGCTCCAAGACCTTGCCTTGGTCGAGATTACAAAGAATTTGACTCCGAAGACAATTATGGATGAGCTATTTTCTTCCTTTACTTCACAGTATTTCTTTCATTTTAAAACTCGGCTGAATGCCTTCCCTCATATTGGCTTTATTGAAATTAGGTATCCTCTCGTAGAGAAAACTGAATTGGACTATTTATTGGGCAGCACTATCCCATCAAACATCATGCTCGAGTTGTCAGAACTCATCATTAAGATGTCGAATGGTTCCCAACCACATGCTTGTCATGCATTGGCGGCCCTTATCGGGATCTTGGTAAACAACCATAACACCATCCGCTCGAACCCGCCGCCTCCAGTCTCAGACTCAGACTGTAGTTCGGCTGCCGTGTACAGGACTACCGAATTCATAAAGCGATAAAAGGGAAAAGTAGATAGGTTCATTTATCTATTGGAGTCAGATGTACATTAGCGAGCACGCAAATCATCAGGTTATTCCACTCTGAATTGCTGCACCTTGCCTGTTTTTGTGAGTTCAAAGCAAGTTGCCGTTCAGATGAAGGTGTATGCTCCGATACTTGGCTGAGATAGAAGACAACCATGAATAGGTGGTATCCAATGTCGCAGATTGAGGTCTGCACGGGTGCGTTCAACACGCACACGCTCATACGGCGTGTCTACGAAACATGCACGGACTCACATAGATTATTATGCACGTAGATAACCATCCAGTACTAACTTGTATATATTCTCATGCTTCGGAACGTGATGCTTCAGGAGAAGTGTCCTGAAGCATCCGTACATCTCTCTTTTCACTATGTATTCTACTCGTATACTTACAGTAGATGACAGCGACTGAATCGTCACTGTCAGGTATGTTATATCCAGGCGAAGTGTCCTGAAGCATCTCGACTGAATCGTCGCTGTCAGGCTACACTGCGTGCGCGCGAACATTTGTTCGGCGCTGTTATACAAGAACTCGAAGAAATTCTTTGATATCCAGGATACGCCAATCTCCAGCCATCATGATGATAGCCAATGAAGATATTCAGGTTGCACGTACCGGCTTATCCACAATAAATGACATACCGATGTATCGTGGTTCGTGGAAGGACTAACCAATGACAGAATGTGCGTTAGGTGTAGCTGCCAAGCGCACTTTCCATCTATGCCGCCGCCCCGCGAACGATGACACAGATCCCCTGGACCGTGCAATATAAATAGAGGTCCTCTCCGTCGTAGATATTCCCAGTCCCACCTACAAACACTCTCAGCCAAATCTCCTTTCCACAACACAGCTTACAATGTCTGTGAGTATACTCTTTGGATATAGCAGCCTAGGTGAACGTGTGCGCAGCCCTTGCTGACCAAATGACAGGACACCGCGAAGTGCGCTAAGACCGAGGCCAACGGCGGTACCTGCAACTGGCCCGCATGCGGCTGCGCCGAGCCCCCCAAGAGCAAGTGAGCGTGTCCGTGCGCGTTGCAGACAGTGCTTGATTTGCCTTGGTGCGTACAATGTGTCGCTGTCAAAGAAGAAAGCTGATGCGAATTTGGGCAGTAACACGCTCTTAACGGGTGGATACTTGCTCGGACTGGGAAGGTTCGCTTTTTGGTTGGCATTGGGTCTGCAATTTTCGAGTGAAGGGGAATCATCGTACTTGTGAAATGTCTGTGCAACAATGGATACAGCTCTCAGTTATTGTGGTTGTCAACCCTTTGAGAAATCAAAGCAAGCTCGTCAGACACAAAAAATGAAGGAAAAACCAGCGGAAACATGCGTGATATGAACAACAAGGTGGTGCGGGGCCACCGGCCTTGCATCCAGATTCGTCAACGACTCCGAGTCTGACGCTTTGCTTAAAGTTGCTCCCTACTACTAGAAGTTTAATTTAACCTCGCAAGAATCTGGTCGGATGAAAATCATGGTCAATGGATCGGAAAACCAACATGAGCCTACTATTAGTGTGGCACCTTGTGGGCGCCACGCTCGGATGCACCGTCGATAAGCGCCTATAATGATCGGGACGCCGCGGAGAGCGGAAAATCGTCTTGTTCTTTTGATGCTAATTGTTGAACAATGCTGTTCCTACTTCATTCGTACACCAGCCAATGCGGAGCTCAATTGGAAGGAGATTTTTTGGTCTAGACAAATGGCGGTGCCATTATGTGAGTAGATCATTCCTCCAGGGCATTGTGCTTGTCGATACCGATGGGGCTGACCCACATCTGCACTTTCCTTCTGTTCGGTTGTTGTACATGACATTGTATGTCGATAGTACTCGTCAGGCACAAGACTTCAGTTCCCTCTCGACAGATCAATGCTCTTTTCAATACCACAGTTGTCGGTCGCTTCGTCATTTTTGTATCCTACTACAGGCAACGAAATAAACGGGATCACAAAAAAACCTTGACAGGTCTTTTCCATAATCATTGCACCACCTTTTTTGCAGACCTTCGACGCTCTCTATTCTTTCGCCCATTGCGGGGGTTCGTCTTTACCTTCTTCTTCAAGCTTTTCTCCTTGTTCGAGCGAATCATGGACAGTGTCCGCCTTGTGCTCTGCTGGTGCATATACCTATTTTTGGAGTCATGATTAGCTTCGCACCGCCTGGTTTCGCATCTGCAACGTACCGTTGACACGATCAAGGGCGTTGGGCCTGTGTTGATGAACTGTGAAGATACGTCGTTCAGGTTACTGTTAGAATGAATAAAGGACCAGATCTGACGTTGTGCAGCGTCCCAGAAGGTATGATGACGTGGTCTCCTGGATTGATCTCATCCTTCTGTGGTCAGGATTAGTCAGGCAACGACAAAAATAGGGCAGTCGGTCGTACATGGGAACCATCTGTGATGCACCGGGCAGTACCCGACACGAAATATAGGTGCTGGTCGACTGTATGCGTCTCCTATTGGGGTGAGCGGCGCATAAAGGTTTTCGGTATCACAGTGTTCGTTGAAGTTTGGACACCCACCTCACCAATCTCTCCGCCCGGAGGGATGGTCATGATGACCAACTTGAACCGGTGAGTTTCATTCTGTAACAAGATGAAATGAGGTGGGCTACCTGACTGTGCTTTCCCGTGAAAACCACCCTTCGGAATTTGTCACTCTCACTGGCTACCTTGGCAATGTTGTGTATGATGACGGCTTTCTTCGGTGGCGAAGTGTTCGGCTTCGGCGGGGCCATCGTGCTACGCGATGCGATGAAGATGCGACTATGGGATTTAGGAAATTGGACTATGCGCAGGGAAGTTAAAGCGGAGAGGCGGAACATAAGGAACGAGCGGCGATGACGGATGCTCTGCTTTATATGTGAGCATCGTGCCCCTCTCCTTTGCTATCTGCATCTCAGTGACAGACGGCAAGCTAAGCTTACGCTGAGTTGTCGAAGTGACGTCACCGATCGCCGACTGGCAGTAGCTTGCATTGGTCCACATGCAAGAGCATAGACACGATTGGTGTAGTGAGCTACGTCGAGCATGTACTTAGAACAATCGACTTTAGGGATTTCCTAATTATCATAGCACATCTATTCGACATTGAAGATGATGCTGCGAATGACCTTGGGAAACCATGTAGCCACGGATAGCATTACAACACATGGCGACCCCGCCCATGCTTCACACAATCATCTAGTGGTAGTATTTGACATTGCGCAATACCAGATATGCCAGTTATAGTCAACACAAAGAAAGATCCAACAAATTTGCTTCCATCGATACTACCTCACACTTGTCACGCCACTTTCGGGAGTCCGTTGGGCCCCAACAGCGCCTCCTCAACACCCAAGACTCTTGGCCCGTCGCCAACCCTGGTGTGAATGAGCCCCTTCACCGCACCAACGCCAAACGGCTTCGCCACCGCCTCGTTGAAGCCCTCGACGACTTTACCCCGGACCCCTGCCGCACCAAAAAGGCCAAACGGATCCTTGAAGGTGTCTGCCTGAGGGAAGTAGCGCACGATCAACTCCACGATCTCCTTCAAATTCTCCTCCGGCGCATAGATGACCGCGTTCGGGCCTGCATCGAACGTGTACGCAGCCTTGAGCGATCCGCCGCGCTCGACGGCAACGCGATTGTACTCGACGATAAGCGCGATAATCGCGCGTGAGACGTCGTTCATGTAGAAAATCGGCGGATCTGTGTCGAGCGCGACGGCGTGGAACTGGTTCGAATCCTGCATAGTGATCCGCGCGAACGTGTTGAAGTCGCGCGCGTGAATCGCCGCAGAAATTGCCGCCATCCGTTCTGGCACGACGGACACGATGCGGTGCTGCAGGAGGGCCGACGTCTCAACCGTGCGCTGCATCCCCGAGGTAGAGGATGTGCCCTTCTTGTCATCAGACACGACGCAGATAAGTGCCTGCAGCTGTGGCCAGTGCGAGCGCGGTGCAACCTCGACGGCGAGCGAGTCAGAACCATCAGGGGAGGAACCCATCTCCCACGCAACGAAGCCGCCAAAGAGGGAGCGGCATGCAGACCCGGAACCTTGCCGCGCGATGAGGGAGAGCTGGGATGGAGATGCGGGCAAGGCGTATAACGCAGCGAGACTCGATACTAGGGCTGCAAACCCTGACGCAGATGATGCGAGTCCAGCGGCAGTGGGGAAGTTGTTACGGGAGGATATATGCACGTTGTACGGAGAAATCTGAACCTGTGTAAGCGTTGACTGCATTATCGAGAGTCGATACTACATGCCTTAGGCAGACTGGCATCGTTTTCCTCTACCTCCCTACGCAAGCGCCTCATCTCTGAAATACACGTCGCAAGTCGCCCGCCTGACTTGATCTCCTCCTCGACGCCATTCAGCCAGAGGCGATCTTTCTCGAAAGACGAATCCGCACGCGAAGTTGTCGTTGAGCGGAGTTGGTCCTGATCAAGGGTCACAGAGAGTGAGGAGTTAGTGGGGAGAATGAGTTTGGTATCCCGCTTGCCCCAGTACCTGAAAACCATAAGCACAAGTCATACCAGCAGAGCGACTAGAAGCTCACTTTATGCAAGCAATGTTCACGGGTGCGGAAGCGGTGGCTTGGTAGAGAGGCATGGCGGATGAAGTGAGAGAGAGAGACGAGGATGCATGAGTTTTGTATGGCGCATTTCAAGGATTGCACGATGTCTGAAATCGAAGATCGTACGGCTATCGACGGGCGCTCCGATAAATATTCTACGCGCCGAAGTGCGTTGATAAACTACGCTATTCGCTTTGCTGCACTGAATTATTGGTTGCAAACATGTCTATATTGCTGGAATCAATCATGTACACTGCCTAGGTTTCTGAGGGACGACAGAAGGAAATTCTGGAAAAGCCCTGTTTATCGCAGACTAGTCATACTTTACTGGATAAGTCATCCGAATGTATTCATAATTCCACTCCACAATAGGAGAGCTTCAACCTGAGGCCCCAATAGCATGACAACATTCTTGAATGAACGTCAACGTATATACCGATGCATGTAGTGATCAAACAGGGACGTATCAGTCAACTTAACGCAATGCTCGGCCTCGAAGCTCTCCATACAGCGTGAGAAGTTGAAGAATTTTCTGTATTGAACAAGACGTACACGCACATGCTACAATCTTTGCAGGGTGTTGTTGAACGCGACAGACAGTATATAGACCAAAACCAGAGAGCAAGCACGAGGCACAGAACGGAGAGGATGAGGGAGAAACACGACATGAGCGAGAAAAGAGTTGAACAAAATATTATCATGGACAAAGAGATGTATCCCTCTATGATGAGGGCCGCAAGAGAATACACCGAAAGGGCATATTTACAGAAACCAAATATGTGCAAGGAAGACGAATACGAGTGGAGTGAAGGGACCGGATATATGGATTGAGGCCATGATACCCTATGATACCTTATATAACCTAAACGTGTGCCCGAGAGGACTCTGGGAAGATTGGCGGTGGTCGAGGAGCTTGAGGGTCTTTCGGTGGTCGTACGCGGAACTCCGACACGATGCATAAATGGCTGTCATGAGACTTCAGCGTCAACGTCTTCGCTAAAAAGCAGAAGAATTCAACGTACTCTGATGGGAAGTGGGGATTCGGGAAACCAACCACCTTCTCCAAATACGATTTATCCACCTCACCGAGAACAGCGTTGACAGATAGATTCGCGGTGGAGTACCAGATATAGTCGATCGCCCCATAGAAGCTTGGCGTGAAGTTTGTTAGGGGGAGTTCGCCCACCGCAGCATACGCACTCTTGAGTCCGAGACGATGTTTCAAACCATCAGAGGTGTACTTGCCGTACAAATGCGACATGAAGTCGGGATGATTGTGCGGCACGGTACCCGTTGATAGGAAATCATAGACACCGCTCGCTGGTACCGAGTTGAAATCTCCGCAAATGATTAGCGGAATCTTCGTCCCATCTGAGTAGATAGGAGGGGGGCGTGATGAGGCATTGTGATCCCCTGCGCCAGAGGTAGTGGTCATGCCATTGGTCGAAATGGGTGGACGAGGTGGATACTTTGCAAAGCTATCGGCAATCTTCTCGATCTCCTCGACAAGAAGGGCAGCTTGGACCAGCTTGACATCACGATATTGAGGATCCCAATGGATATGGGCGTTGGCGATGATGAAGCGTGTACCGGTCAGTTTGTTCTCAAGCAAACTGATCACGGCGATATGGTCCTTGCCGAGCACTCGATTAAACATGTCGTCCGTCTTCTTAAAATCTGACCGCTGCATCGCGACAGCGCTGAACTCAATGAGATGTTTTTCCACAAGAGTGTATCTAGAAGATCATCAGCGAAACTGTTCGGTGAAAAGAAAGATTTCGCCCACTTCGATGCCTTGTAGAATGTAGCGCACCCATCAACCAGCCGTCGATCTGCTTCATTCATCGTCTTGTACCTCGACTTTGGCCAATACACACCCTCATAGTCTCGTTCCGACAAGTTGCGCAGGAAATAGTCCTCGTATTGCGCAATATCAACTTCTTGCAGACATACGAAGTCAGCGTCATGGCCGACAATCTCCGCTAGTATTAGCTCCTTGCGATAGTCCCATGCAAGAGCCCAGGAAGGTGTATATCCATACAACCGCTCTGTCGCACATCTCTCGCACAAGATATTGTAGCAAAGCGCACTGAGGGTCTCGACATTCGGGTCGCTCGCCAAACTTTCTCGTTCGGCCGTAGTGATGAGATCTTTCCATATGCGGTCTGGGGGCGATGCCGAGACTGGACATGAATCTCGCAAATAAGAGATGAGTGCAGGTGTACCGTCTTTCTGTACAATTTGCTTTAGCGAAAGTTCGAGCGGATTACCCTCGATTCCCAGCGTTTGCAGTTGATGCAAGGTACCAAGTTCTGGTGGCAACGTGGTGAGCTGGTTATCAAATAGATAAAGCTCTTTCAACGATGTAAGCATTCCAAGTTCTGTGGGGATGTGAAGAAGGCTATTCCCGGACAGATCCAGTAATTCCAGATGGCGCAGCTTGGCGATCTCAGGCGGTATGCTGGTCAGCGCATTATGATTGAGATACAGGTTGATCAGAAACGAAAAAGAGAATAACCCGGACGAGGGTGGGAGACTTTTAATGTTTACCCCGCCCATATCCAGAGAGCTCCACGTATTCTGCGGTTTCGGTGCAGTTGGCCGTGGGACTTCAACAACTGGAGCAACAGTAGATGAAGGATGATCCGCGCCTTTTGCGGTCCCATTCGCGGATGCTGAAAGCGACGTGGGAGAGGACGTCGTTGCAGACGCAGTTGAAGGGGACGAACCCGAGGTCCCGTCGTTCTCCTTCACGATTGTCCCATTTGTATCCGCCGGTTTGACTGCATTTGGGTTCGTTATGGGGATGGCTGATTTCTGAACTGTACGGGAGGCCATAGCACTTGCCCGCGCGCGATGGTGAGGCGATCGAGACGCACGGCTCATCTATACCTCGCCAGTGAATGGCTGCAATCTCATATCAAATGATCTAACGCACCTCGTACTTGAGCAACTGCTGTTGCCAGTGCACGGTCATATGTGGTGTAGATACACTCCCAGGCGACCCATTCAGCGCAACATGCCCTTGTAATCCGTTTCCATTAGGCGGAGACGGAAAATGCGAGTGGGACAAAGAGTTTTGATGGTGATGGTGGTGAGTGAGTGGCCCTGACAAGTGGGGATGTGGATGGTGCTGCATCGCACTCAGCGCACCATTAAACAGGGGATATCCAGGGGATGTCGGCGGCTGAGTGTGAGCGGGGGCACCCAGGACGGCGTGATGCGGCTGTCGAGACCATGGGGACTGATCGTGCACCTGATTCGGATGCTGGTGGGCGGGGAGCTTATGGGCGATGCCCGGGGATTGTTGCGGATAATACATCGCATTGGAAGTGAGCGTCGCCACAGTCGAAAGCGTAGCCACTTTGGAAACAGAAGAAGTAGGGATTGTGATCAATTCAAGTTCAAGAAGGACTGAGCGTCGAGCAAATGGTGTAAGTCGTCGTCGTCGTTATAAACAGTGAGCGTGGAGCTTTGTCGCTGGAGGAAGCAAGAAGAGCAAACGAGTCGTCAGCGCCATTGCTGACTAACACCGACTTCCTCAATTGGTCGGAATCATTATGACCGTACAGCCTCCGACTTTGTTCCGGTCCGCGGGCGATCGTGCGATACTCGTCTCCGTGCTTCCTTCAAAGTCAATGTCGAACAGTCAAGACGAATGTATACCGCTCATCTGCCTCTCATGCATAGCTTCTACAGTTGTGCAGGCATCATGCATCGATTTCAAGCCAGGAGCAGCGTCGCCCTTATTCGCTTTACAGATACAATATCCATAATATCATGCCGATATGCTCTTTTGACTTGATGATCTACACCAGAAGTCCGCTCAAGAATATTCCGACTTCATCGATCCCTCTCGCATGTCTCTTGACAATTATGGATGAAGCATATTCAAGTGCAAGGGCGTAAGCACTATGCCTGTCGACGGTAAACCCCCTCCCCAGAGCGTATGTTGCCACGATGGGACGTTCGCTTTCAAAGGCGTCCAAGGTTGTCATGGAATGCGCGACTCACTGCATTTCCGGATGTAGCTGATCTGGATATTTGACGAAGATACTGTGTCTTGACCAAAGTGATGGATAAAACATGTTCTAATATGATCCTGTCAATGCGAGCTTGTATTGCAGGGATGGGCTGACGATGTCCAGCTCTTGAAACTGCACATGAGCACCAACTACAGATAATATCCAGGCCTGCGATCTGCAGTATTGATGGCTCTTACCCATCCCGTAGTTCACATAGCTGTCCGCGTTATCTTCGGACGGACGCAGCCACGTCCCCCAAGTGCACTGGACAATCCAATGACCAGTGATCTTTACCACCACAGTATGGGCAAAGACCGAAGGGCTTGATCTCCGCCCTCTTACGGCAATCACGAATGTGATGCTGGCCTCTACAGGCAGTACAAACCATTCTCCGGCCTAATCTCCGCGAACGATTGGGCGTATGAAGTCTCCCCTCGCTACCAGAATTCTTGGCTTCACCTGCGTGAGCGACAAGTAGGTCTTCCTTGCTACGTTTTTCAGGAGGTCGTAACGTGAAAGGAATAAGCGAAAGAGGGGTATATACGGAGGAGATTGATTGGTCTAAGGAAGCCCTCGGCTTCAAACGCTTCTCCTTGAACAAGAACTGCCAGTGACGCTCAATGATAAGGGCTAAGCGAACGTCACGGAGGGTAATACCGGGATGTCTCGGTGGCTTCTCGTCGGTTGAATAGTGTTGTTCTGGCCGTAAGGCATTATCCGTGCGCGTGCTAAAGAGAACCGACCTCATATTGCTCATCACGATACTGAAATTGGTGCCAAGCTGAAAAACCAAAAGATGATTCAGTACATTCAATCGAATCCAATGCAATTTACATACATTTTCTTCAAAGCACATTTGCATAACGTCAGAAACAAAATCATAGGTCCCCGTGCCCGATTTGAACTTGATATATTTGGCTAACTGCCAACGGCCTCGGTTCCAGGTGACGAACCATTCTCGGAGGTATAATGGCTTAAGGTACTGAGCAACATCATAGTCTTCGAGGATCACGGGGGGTCCATTTGAAAGCGATGGTAATGCCGGAAGTCCATCCGTGGGCAATTTTGCTTTGCTGACCTTTTGGACGGGGTGCTGCATCAAACCGCTGAAAATATCTGAAAGAACGTCCGCAGCTTTTGCTGGGCCGGCAGCGGATTCCAACGTGCTCCAGGAGTCACTGAAACTGTCTCCGCTTACGTCTTGAAACCTTGGATCGGCGTCAAGTTCATCCCATTCCGAACTGAGCGACCATGGCGATGGGACGGAGGAAGTCGATGACAAACCTGGGTATGCTGGTTGGAACTTTGTTTAACTACCTCGCAATTAAGATGGAACAAACCCACCTATTGGCCTGTGAAAAGGCTGAGCGGCTTGAGAGTAATTCTGAGCCATGTCTGTTACCATACCCTCGCCTCCGTCTAACTTAGACATCATACCCTCTTCAGGCAAAGTTACATTCATATCGCCGGGTGTTCTTGCTGCTTCCAGCACGGAAATTTCACAACTTGGATGTGCGCCCTTGCCTTTCGCAGTGACTTGTGTAGAATAAGTGAGCTGGCTTCGACAACGCCGTTGAATCAGTTTTCGGGCCCGATGACTGGAGATAGATCTGGAAATATGTCTGAAGTTCGATCCATGTACATCTCGTACAGCTAGAAAACATGCAACCAGATGAAACATTCAAGGTTCAGGATTCAAGAGCAGAAAGTGCTATTCCCAGGCCGCCGTCGAGATCTCGAGAACTGAGATGATCACGTGCAGGAGACGCGCAAACTGTCAGGCCCACTTAGTCCGTGGCATTCACGGTTCAGGCAAGCGACCGTGAATCTTCCCGGAATCAGCCCAACTTACTTACGGGAACGTTCAAAATAAATTGCTACCTGCACAAGACCTCTCCCTCGCGTACATCTTAAAAAACCTAGATATCCAAGGAGCGAGGAATTTTGGTGCGATCGTCAACGATGCTAGAGCAGTGTAGTTGCATGCTTAGACTTGAATATGGGCTGCATAAATTGGAATCTCTCTTTGGAAGCCTTCCCTCGCAAAATGGACCTTTCCCCACTGGGGAAATGGTCACTCCGTTGTTGTACATGCAAAGAATTGGGTCGTGAAAGACAGACTCATTTCAAGTCAGGGCTACAAGAGTCTTCGGTATGTCTTCCAGACGACTGGCAACCATGTTGTACGGCGCTCACCTCCATTTTTAGTCCTTCGGTCAGGCCCTTGACAAATTCAGACAGGTGTAAATCAACCACGTCGGAGGATTTACCCCGCCTCAGCATATGCCCGCTTCACGTACATCTGCGGGTTTTGCACATTTGACTTAGTTGACACCCCATCCACCCTACTTCCTTCGAGCCTGGGGACGCATCGTCTATTCTTGCTGCGTCGACCTCTTCACCATTTGAAGTATAAGAATACAATACCAACATCGCCCTGAATTCCAACTCGGCCTACAAGCCTATCGTAAGTCATTGTATGCTCTACTGTCCGCGACTAAGATATCAGAATCTCAGGTCTATTCTTCCAACAAAAGGTAACATTTCTCCCAACTTCAATCTACAAGTTTCATGACACGTCTCTTGTATATTAAATTATTATTACTCACTATCGATATCTTTGCTACGTCGAAGCGAGCGAACCGTGAACGTACAGGAGGTAAGTTTTTTCCCGAACGACACTGGTGCCCTCTACTCCCGCTACATGACAACATTCTAGGATCCATAAGGATGCTATGGCAACATGTCTATTATCATATATTATATCACTAGTATGAAGGCAGAAAGGCATACAGTCGTAGCCGACGCTATTGAAAGCAAGGGTGTTTCTGAAATGTCATGCAAATCCTTTTAACATCCTGAATCCTCAGCCATTTGTAGGCGGCTTGGAGTCACATCATCCCGGTGACCGGTGACCTTTCGCATCGTAAATGAGTAATCCAGAACAACCGGCTTATAGCAAACCAGGTCTCGTAAGAGGCATTAACGGCTTCAGATCATGAATCATCAACCGTTTCTTCCGTATTTTCATTTCCATCTTCCGTAACGCTAGAGAACCCATGCGTTCAGTCGGCAAATCGAGCTATCAAGAAGCTAAATGCATACCCATCAATTGTATGTCTAGCCGTGCATCGCTGTCTGGCTGCCACATCGCTAAGTTCATGAATGCTTTGCGCACCCAAATCTAAATCACTAATCACGACCGACGCAGTCTCACGAAATGGATTCTCTACGCTGATTTCAGACTCTAGGCAATACAATCAGTTTTCTTCTAAGCACCAGGAAGGTCAATCGAGGCCCTACACAGGGGTTTGACGTACCAGGGGCAGATAGACTACCTGGACTGGACCTTCCCGCACGATCTTTGTCTCGCCACAACATCTTGCTCTTTGCTTCGTGTGAAGAGGCCTACCCGAAATAGCTTAAGTTACTGACAGAGATTGTACTTAATCAACGTACCACCGCTCTTTGGTGAAGCTTACGTGCATCAGTCGAGTATTGCGAGATCAGATTCCACTTCGACGGAGCAAATGAGGTAATGAACCCGACAGACTCGAGCTTAGCTCGAGACGCGCAGTTTCTGAGACAACATGGGTCAAAAATGTGCTGTTGACAGAGGCTCAGATCATTACTTGTCAAATCTCTGTTGAAGTGAGTCGTGAGCTTCTCTGTCCATATGTGGGGGCCGCATCTGCTCTAGAATCTGCAAAGTTGCAGCTTGGGCTCTGTCACCCTCCTTCAATTTCGCTGGTGGCAAAAGAGGGGCAACGAGGCGACAGATAGGTTTGAAGGCCGGAGTAGCCATTGTGACGACGTCAGCCCCTCCATCTAGCACATTGAAAAAGGTTTCGGCTGCAGCAGTGGACATGCCTAGGGACGTATTCGGGAGAGAAAGATCGATGGGATACAGTGGTTGTACATGGGCCCGCGGAAAGGGTACCCTATATAAGACTCGTCAGTATAAGTGTCGATGCTTCCGGTCGCAACCTCGACTCGATGAGAACAAAAACAATGTGATGCCCCTGGTGCGAGGTAGTAACCATGTGAGTAGTTTAGAAGCACGACCCCGTGAATGTAATAGGCACCGCCTACGTGAAAAGAAGTGCAACAAAAACAATTTGCGAGGAGGGCGTGACATAGGGTATCATAGTTGTCACAGGAAAACGATCTGATCTCGATCGAACCCAGTGGCTGGGGTCCCTCAACTTGTTCTCTACATTGCATCTCGGTTGGCACAGTGTGCTCTGGGACTACGTTGCTCTCCATCAGTATGGCATCCGAATCGCAGGTTGATTCTGGAGACAGATCTGAGCCTCCGCCTGCAAAAGACCCTGGTGGTCTTCTCACCTCCGAACACTATTGGCGCGACCGCCAAGAATGGTTGGAACAACGTGGCTACATGCTTCGTCCTCGCTATAGACCTGACTGGAAGCCGTCTTGGGAAGGAAATAAGAAAGTTTGGTTCGTGTGCGAGGATGGTTTATATCATGATGTGAGTCGACGTTGCTTACGGTTGGGCGAGACGGCCTCACAGATTCACAGCATCCAACCGTCCTCGATGCCATCCGCATTTCGGATAACTCTGTAGTGACACTAAAGAAGATATCAACAACCGTGCATCCACATGAGATAGAAATTGCTCAATATCTGTCCTCTGAGCCTCTCTCGGCTGATCCAGATAATCACTGCGTACCAATTCTCGAAGTCCTCCAAGATCCGCATGAAGAAAATGTCGCCATTTTGGTGATGCCTCTGCTGAGAGACTGCAATGATCCAGAATTTCACACCTTTGGTGAGGTTGTGGCGTTCTTTCATCAATTGTTTCATGTAAGATATCTCGCCCAAGTCTGTACTTAATGCTAACGATAAATAGGGCCTGAGGTTCATACACAAGCAGCGGGTCGCTCACTGGTGAGGTCTCGTTGTCCCCTAATTATACTGCTAACGTAATAACAGCGATATAATGGCATTAAATGTCATGATGGATCCCATGCTACTGTATCCACGACTGTATCACCCCATTAACACGCACCGCAACCGTGATCTCACAGGAAATGCGAAGCACTTCACTCGAACTGAGCGTCCACCCAAATACTATTATGTTGATTTTGGACTTTCTCACAAGTACGATGTGGACGTCAGCGACCCAAGGGTGCACCCAATTCTTGGCGGCGACAAGTCAGTCCCGGAGTTCCAAGGTGAAGGATATAACCAAACATGGAATCCATTCAAGACGGACATATACTACTTGGGCAACTTCATTCGACAAAATTTTCTCAAGGTGACATCAACTTCTCTGGCAAGATGACACAATGCTTACCGTATCTATGCTCTAGCGATATGTCGGGTTCGAGTTTATGTACCCACTCATTGCTGACATGGTGCAGCAGGATCCCGACAAACGTCCGACAATAGAGGAAGTTGTGGACCGCTTTGCAGATGTACAAGCTCGAATGTCGTGGTGGAAGCTGCGTAGTCGTCTTTTGCAACGGGATGAACCTGCTTTATTTTGGGGATTCAGGATTTTCGGCCACGTTTTTCGCACTGCAAAATATGTGATCAAAGGACTTCCGCCAGTGCCGCTTCCTTCGTGATACTCTCTGTAAAGCGCCCACACTCTCGTATTTTTGCTTCATTTTATATGCTGTCCCATTGCTTGTTGTTGCTTATTAATTGATCAACACCCGAGTTTCATGCCTCTGCTGTACGGCGTTTCACGCATTGCGTATAAATCCGCACTCTCCTCCATATTTTCTTCAAGCTGTCAATGTGCTATTCGTCGATGAATTCCGACAGTCCCTCAAGACTCTGACAACGCCACGCGTTGCCCCGACGTGCAATCCTGTCAAATGCTGATGTACAAGTCGTCAGGTACCTACGTACGTGAGTATCATACCTATCATGTCCCTGAATAACGGTTAAAACAAGAGACCAGGACAGGTGCGTCCTACGTAGCTCTATTCTCGTATTTTTTTTCTCACATCACAGACCGCATGCGCAGGCGTCACATAATCTCGCTGCCTGTAGGCGCGATTCTCACCAGTGGTTACAGCTTGGGAAAGCGCATCGCATCGTTCGGAGGTTCTCGAATGTTCAAGGTCTGGTCTTGCCTGCCGAGAACATTTACAATTGGATTTGCCCATTGAATTCCTCTCGTTCGCAAGGTCTGACGTTGTCTCGGGAACGTAAGTGCTACTGCATGGCTCCGTGCTGACGTGGGCGTCAAAAAGAGTAAATCACGCATGTCGTATCAAACGATATGCCGGTGCACGGATATCCTCAGCAGTTCAACCGGTCCATGAAAGGGATCGCACGTTGTACAAAGAGGGTAAAGCTTGTGTCCTGATTATGTGGAATTCTATATTTGAGGTTCACGACGAATGATCACGGGTAAGTCCGAATACTTCTGCTCCGCATCAAATGATATCAATGCATAGGAGTCGCCTCTGAATGCACCCGCGCTCAGTGCCCACAACCCATTGTCAACATATGGAAATGCAAGGTAGTTCACCGCTGTAGGCGTTGATAGACCCGTGGGCAGCGAGTAGCGGCTGGATCGATGGTATTGTACTCATTGCTTCCCTGTCTAGAGAACAATAGACGATTGAACTCGTTACACACATGAGGCACTGGACTTGGCCAGAATACGCGTGGATTTCTCCGGTCCTTGTGATCAGATGAATCAGCTATTCAACGAAGCTAGCCCCAAGCGTAACCAATGCGGCTCGCATTATCAAATGTCGAATTGGTGAGCGAACGCATGGCTCCTGTTATGTATAATAACATGCGGAACGTGTGTGCCACCGCTGGCTGGCAGTGCATAGATCTACCTAGTAACAGCGCGGTGATCCGGCAGCCCACACTCTTGTTCTTTACGCGGAAGTGAGCGCGTTCATTGAATGGCCCAGATGATACTATATGTCCAATATTGGCAAGAACAAAGGACATTGCTGCCATGGATCGGTGAAAACTATACCTTCTGAGTGTGTGCGGAAGGGGAATGTTGCGTCACGCGGGCCGAGGTGAAGACACAAGCTTAAATGGCACGTTTATTCAAGGAACTGGGAAAATGCTTCACATCGTAAAATCTATTGCCTGGGTACCTACTAGTCCGCTTGAGCAACGCGAGAGCTGAGGGTACAGTTTTCGGGTCCACAACAATACTGACGTTCCGAGTCATTCTACATGGCTAGTAAAACTGGTTCTCGAATTGGAACGTAGAACAAAAAATTCAACACCCTGAATTGTCCTTGACGTAATCATAAATGACAATCTGTCGTTAAAATGTTGAGAGGAGTAAAGCCGTGTGCACGTTAGCAATCGTGGGACGTCTCGAATAATCTTCATGCCAGCACTCTGTCATTAGCTTCCAAATTCCATCGTTAAGTCCGAACGAGTTCATTTCCCTTGTGCGTTCGGGTCGCTCTCCTCGGAGAATCATGTACTGGACCCTGTGATCTTGCTTAACCATATGAAATGGTATGTTAAGTGCAAAAATCTGGTCGGGTTCAATGGTGAAGAAGTCCAAATATTGCTCAGAAGGTTTGAGGGTGTCGTACCTCCACCATCACCATTGATAAAGCATATACGTCGGTTTCTCGAGTCAAAAATGCATGCTCGAGTCCAAAGCGCTCTGGATCGAGGAGTTCCGGTGCCGTCCATCTGGTCGTGCCTGCTTTCCGTGTTGTTTTCGAAGTGATGTTGACGGTGTCAGCGTTGTATATGACGGTAGAAAGGCCAAAATCTGCGAGACAAGCTAGCCCCGAGTTATCGACCAGGATGTTGGCCTGGCGTAGGAGAAAGTCTCAGTAACTTTCCCATGACTTATGTAATTATCCTCTGCGTACACTCTTCAAATCTCCGTGAATGACGTTCTGCGAGTGTAGGTAAGAAAGGCCGTCCACGATGTTGACGAGCTGTGATAACATCATAAAATTTAGTATCGTGTCTTGGACATGATCTTGTGGGTTCGACTGACCAGGGGCACTCGCTCTATGTCACGATGCTTGCTTAAGTACTGAGCTACGTCCCCATTTTCCATCCACGTGCTCACTAGCATAAATGAGACTGTACTCGTGCTGCTAACACCTAAAAACGGCGCGATGTTCCTATGACAAAGCTGCTTCCACAGAATGGCCTCTCTGCAAAATTGCTGCTCGTATGAGTCAGTACCTCAAAGCTATGTAGCGTGATCAAAACATACGTTGCGTATTATCTCATACTCTTCTGTACTGTGATAATAAACCCCTTTCAGTGCGACCTGCACACTCGAAGAGCCTACAGTGCGTAAGCCGCGCCACACGGCCCCAAAATTAGTTTTGGCTATAGGTTCTCCAAGCAATTCAATACTGTCCGGGGGCAGTTGGCAAGACGGGGGGAGGTAAGCATATTTGCGACAGAGACGCTGGAGAGTATTGCGAATAGAAATGGACATGCGCTCATCGATCCGGCCACGTTTATCTGTGTAGTCAAGTATCTGATGAAAAGTGTTTTCATTTGTGAGAATACTATACCGATGTATGCTTACATTATCCAAAGCTTTGATTATCGACCCCGCTGCAGTAGGTTCTAGATTCATGAGTGACGCCACGAGATCCTTGGAACGCATGATAGTCACAACCGCCTTGACAATTCCTCCAACTTCGTTTAAGTGGTACTTGGACAATCATTTGTCAGAGCAAGAGGTTGACATGCCAAGATGCAGGATTGTACATACCGGTTTTTCCAAGAAACGCCTGCTTGGAAGGCGATCTATCAAATCCTGAATCTCTGTAGAAATATCGCACCACGCTGCGAGGCTTTCAACGGGACCAAGACCAGACCATCTTGTGACTGCATCATGAAATTCTTTGTACCAACTATGGTCCTGGCGCGAAACAGCCTTATCGTTGATTAGTAATAGAGAAACAGCCTCGCTGGCATTTGGCAAATCTTGCTTAGTAGGGGGAAAGGTATAAAAAAGAAGGTGGGATAAGGTGGACTGTTCAAGCTATCATTGTACATGGGAATAATCGACGAATGGATGAATTGAGCTTACTTTGTGGACATATAAGCTCTTGATCATCCTACTGAGACTATCTTGTTGCCTAACCCAATATCCTGGTAAATACCAGGAACGAGCTTCAGGTCTCAGTGAGTATCCAGGGATGTCATCAGGACTCATGTTTTGTATAACTCCAACACTTTCCCGATCAACAGCAGAACAACCAGAGCCATGATCAACTGAATCAATAAATAGCACACGTGTCTAATAATAAGCGCACCTTTTCAAATGGTCATCGTTGTACATCACACAAATGAAGGATGAGATGGTTTAGGCTACAGCAGCCCACTGAATAACAGCTGTAGACGGGTCCGTACCGATTAGCAACCAAGTAGAATAGAACAGTATGCATTAAGACGATAAAAGGGCTGACGTGGAGAAGCTACAATGTACAGTTCGAAGATTTCCAGTCGTCAAGGAATAATTGAGCTCGTTCTTCGCCGAAGCTAGTGACTCTGCTTCAAGAGTTCGTATGTGAGTGGCAACGACACGAAGAGAGCGAATTATCCGAGTACTAGTGTCGCACACATGATACTGTGAGGTTATAATAAGGACCCCGAGCACAAGAGAACGGCAAAGAGACGAACGCCGCTTGGGAGATAGTCACATCAGTTACAATTGGTATCGGATGGCCCTCTTCAAGGTCCTATTCGAACGGCTTGAACTTACCATTTCGGGTCAGCTGACTTCTATCTCGGTATTAGAATTCTTTTAAGCTCGACCTTGAACTTATGTGACGCTCAAATGAGACGGCGGGTCATCGGCAGTGGCCGGACGGTGCTTGTATATTTGACCTTGTTTGGACATTGTGGGTCCACGTCCCGGATGATGACGATCAGCTTGGTCACTGTGTTCTTTTGTTCCGATATCCACTACTATCTCCGCGATTTCTCCCATTCGATCGCGAACGGCCAGTTCGCCCCCCAGGCCCATCAGCAAAGTGTATAGGTTGACAAGTGCCACATTTACAGACATTGTTTCACGCGTTTTGGTGATGCCTGACAACATAACTGTGGGATTTAGTTGTTCTCCTGTCAGCGTGCCATCCGTGTCGCAGGTTGAGTCTGAAGACAGAGCTTGAACTGCCAGTGGAAAGACCCCCGGCGATCTTACCGCTGAAAAATATCTGCGCGACCACCAGGAATGGTTGGAATAATGTGGCTACGTGTTCCGTCCTTGCTATGGACTTGATTTGAAGCTGTCTTAGGAAGGGACTAAGAAAGTATGATTCGTGTGCGAGGATACGGACGCCAATGATTAATATGTGAGTATATGTGAGTCTTCAGTGCATATGGCGGGAAGTGACAACTGCGAGACTAGCCGGCTCAGCATGCAACCATCCTGCCAGAATGACATCGGATCTAGGATAACACGCTGGTGACACTAAAGAAGATGTCAACAACCATTCCACAAGGTGTCACTATCCCTTTGAACGTGGGAGCTTCCACGAGGTTTCATGGGGGATGCACCACGCGTGTCGTATCAAGAGAAAATACGGAACGCGGACATTCCTATTCTGAGTATGAGGTCACAAAGCGTCCATGCGAATAAATACGTATTGCATAAACGGGGCCGAACTGGAGTCTCTCAATCGTAAAGAAATGTATTTATGGGGTGTCAGTGCGGATAGCCGGGTCGCCAGACATGGTGAGTGAGTTCGAATACCAATTCGATAACTTCTGGATGCGTCACATAACCGTGATCAGCTCGGAGTTGGAGCCCTGAATTATAATACATTCGCGCTTGAGGCCCATTACCAACATTTGGACATTCGAAGTGATCACGGCGGACCGAAGGCGTTGGTAGGTCCGTGGGTAGGGGATTGAATCAATGTTCTTGCTTTCATTGCTTCCTTATCTTGGAGGAAAATGCATGCGCGGGCCAGAATAGACTTCTCCGGTCCCTCTGACCAGCCAATCGTCGGTTTCCCTGCGCTAGCGGAAGTGGATATAGATGAAACAATGCTTTCTAGTCAAACCATGGAGCAGCTCGTCGCAGAAGGGGAGGAAAACTGGAAGAATGAACACGTCGACGATCACCAGGCTAATGAAGAAGTCCATGAAGATGAAGATGCTGC